>NW_020867103.1:0-33843 GCF_003369695.1 Bos indicus x Bos taurus
TTTGCCATGAAGTGATGGGGTCGGATGCCATGATCTTAATTTTTTGAATGTTGAGTTTTAAGTCAGCTTTTTCATTCTTCTCTTTCAACCTTATCAAGAGGATCTTTAGTTTCCTTCACTTTCTGCCATTAGGGTGGTGTCATTTTCATATCTGAAGTTACTGACATTTCTCCCAGCAATATTGATTCCAGCTTGAGCTTCATCCAGCCCAGCATTTCACATGATGTACTCTGCATAGAAGTTAAATACGCAGGGTGACAATATACAGCTTTGATACACTCCTTTCCCATTTTGAATCAGCCTATTGTTCCATGTCCAGTTCTAATGGCTGTTTCTTGATCTGTGTATAGATTTCTCAGGAGGCAGGTAAGGTGGTCTGGTATTCCCATCTCTTGAAGAATTTTCCACAGTTTATCATGATCCACACAGTCAAGGCTTAAGCATAGTCGATGAAGCAAAACTAGATTTTTTCTGGAATTCCCTTGCTTTTTTCCACCATCCAACAAATGTTGACAATTTGATATCTGGTTCTTCTGCCTTTTCTAAATCCAGCTTGTTCATACAGAAGTTCTCGGTTCACGTACTATTGAAGTCTAGCTTGAAGGATTTTGAGCATTACCTTGGTTAGCATGTGAAATGATTGCAACTGTGTGGTAGTTTGAACATTCTATGGCATTGCCCTTCCTTGATACTGGAACGAAAATTGGCCTTTTCAAATCTTGTCTCCACTGCTGAGTTTTCCAAATTTGCTGGCATACTGAGTGCAACACTTTAACAGCATCACTTTTTAGGATTTGAAATAGCTCAGTTGGAATTACATCACCTCCTGGATGAATCCAGATTTCTTCCTGGATAATCTATGAACTAGCAAATATCCTCTTAGTAGCTTTGTTTTCTGTGTAAATTAATCATAGTTGGTTTCTGTTGCTTTCAACCTGAAATTTTGAGCAATATATCCAGGAAGACCCAACTCATTCCCTTTGTAGAAATAATTGTTTCCTTTTCCAAACTTCCATAGTACTTGACATGTCTATGACACATATCTTATTACCTCACCCTTCATTATAACTATTTATGGCCTACTGTTTCCATAGGACACTTTATATTTCCTTAAGGTAAACTGCCTATCATTCATCTTTTTCCACACTTTTTACACTTCCCTCCTTGTTTTACTTCACATATTTTTTGAAAACAAACAAAACGTTATTTTCTCACTCTTTCTGGCTCTGGGAAGTTGCTCAAATCTTCCCTTTTGTGCTTTTAAAGGTTCCACCATCTTTTTCCTGAAATTGCCTCCAGGATATCTTATTTAGGAAGTTTCTGGTGTCTCTCCAAGATTCTGTCTCTTAAGTCCATTTCTCATTTCCATGCACCAAAGGCCCTTTTCTTCCTTTGCTCCAGCAGGGAGCATCAACAAGACTGCCAAAACCATTCAGTAAGGAAAGGACAGTCTTTTAAACAAGTGGTTTTGGGAAAATATGAATATCCACATGTAAAAAGTAAAGATGAATCCCTACCTTATACAACATACAAAAATGAACTCTAAATGGATCAAAGAACTAATCATAGGAACTAAAAGTATAAGACTCTTAAAGGAAAACATATGGGAAACGTTTCACATTCCTTCATTAGGCAATGATTCTTTGGATATGATTTCAAAACCATAGGCAATTTAAAAAATAGATAAAGTAAACATAAAACTTTAAAACCTCTGTGCATCAAAGAATACAATCAATAGCATGAAAAAGCAACCTAATATAGCATGAAAAAGCAACCCTATGAAATGGAAGAAATCATGTAAATCATATATCTGATAAAGGGTTATTATCCCGAATATGTAAGAATGCCTAGAACTCAACAACAACGAAGAAGGGAAATGGCAAGCCACTCCAGCTACTCTTGCCTAGAAAATCCCATGGACAGAGGAGCCTGGTGGGCTGCAGTCCATGGGGACGCTACAAGTCAGACACAACTGAGCAACTTCACTTTCACTTTTCACTTTCACACATTGGAGACGAAATGGCAACCCACTCCAGTGTTCTTGCCTAGAAAATCCCATGGATGGAGGAGCCTGGTAGGCTGCAGTCCATGGGGTCTCGAAGAGTCAGACATGACTGAGTGACTTCACTTTCACTTTTTACTTTCATGCATTGGAGAAGGAAATGGCAACCCACTCCAGTGTTCTTGCCTGGAGAATCCCAGGGATGGGGGAGCCTGGTGGGCAGCTGTCTATGGGGTTGCAAAGAGTCGAACATAACTGAAGCGACTTAGCAGCAGCAGCAACAACAACAAAAACCAAAACACACACCCAATTTTAAAAATGGGCAAAGACTTTACATAGACATTTCTTCAAGAAGATATATAAATGGCCAACGAGCACACCAAAAGGCGCTCAACATCACTAATCACTAGGGAAATGTAAATTAAAATCACAATGAGATATCATCTCATACCCAACAGAATAGCTATTATCAACAAAAACAAAATATTATTTGGAGAGGATGTGAAGAACCTGAAACCCTTGTTGGGTGGGAATGTAAAATGGTACAGCTGGTATGGAAAAGAGTAACTCTTTAAAAATCATAAACAGAATTACTTTATTTAAATCTAACAATTCTACTTCTGGATATATATCCAAATGAATTGAAAGCAGAATTTTGAGAAGATAGTTACACACCATGTGCATAGTAACATTATACACAAGGGTAAAAGGTAATAGTAACTCAAGAGTTTTACAATAGATGAATGGATAGAGAAATATGGAATGTTCACATGATGATGCATTATTCAGCCCTTTTAAGGGAAGGAATTCTGACATATACTACAGAATGGATGAACCTTAAAGACATTATACTGAGTGAAATAAACCAGTCACAAAAAATATAAATGCTGTTATTCATATGATGAAGCCATAACCCCTCAATATGATAGTATTTGAAGGTGGGGCCTTTTGAAGATAATCAAGCTAGATGAGGTCATGAAGGTAAGGCCCCCATAATGGAATTAGTGTCTTTATAGAGGAGGAAGAGGGATCTGAGCTAACTCTGTTGTGTTCTCTGTCTCTCTCTGCTCTATAAGGAGACAGCAATCTAACTCCAGGAAGGGGTCATCACCAGGAATCCAATATTCTGGCACCATGATCTTGGACTTTCAGGCCTCCAGAATGTGAAAAATAGATGTCCATGGTCGCTTAAGTCACTCAGCATGATGTATTATGCTACAACTGCCTGAACAGAATGAGTTTCAACTTTGCCCCAATAATTGGACATATTTAACACTACTGAATTGTAACATGTAAAAATCATTAAGGTAGCAAATTTTATTTGTATGTAGTTTTACCAAAATTAATTTTTTTAAGAGGTTTGTTTTTTTTAAGGGGGTGGGGGAAACAACCTTTGCCCAACCCAGGCTTCCAAAATACTATATCCCAGCCAGGGTGAATCAGAGAGTTGATCTACTCCTGCCCCATTTCCATCCTCCGTAACACTGTGAAGAATGATAACTGCTTAAAATCCTGCAGTGGCTCCATAACATTGTCTCTATCTGATCCAATCACCTGCAACAGAAGCATCTGCCCCGCCTCATTCTCCAGTTTCATCTCTTGCCACCAGTTCCATGTGCTCCACGTTCTACTTGTATCTGTATTTTCAATTACAATTTTCTCTTATATTCCTGCTTTTCTCTCAGCTCTCTTCAGTTCAGTTCCGCAAGATTTCATTGAACATGCACTATGCGTTGAGCACTTGGAGACAGGATACATAGATTAGTTAATGGAATGCTTCTATTCTCAAGAATTTAAAAGTCTAGTGGAGGGACACTCATAAAGAAATCCCTTCTACCATAATAATGTCATCTGTACCCTCAAAGAAACTCATAATCTAAGCTTTTTAAAGTATTTCAAAGACATACTGTTTCATGACAAATGTTGCACCCAAATATATTTCCATGTAAAAAATTAGAAATCCATTATTTATACTGTAGAAATTCTATTTACTGGCCAAATATTAATAAAAAATTGAAAATATTAATGTAAAATTTAAAAATATGATCCAAGCATTGCACATTGATTCAAAAACTTTGAAATATCAAAGAAATTTAAAAAGCAAACTCAAGAGGTATGTGTGGGTAAACATACATATGTATTTATTAACATGCAATTATGTGTCAGCACTATAACATTTTAATAGTAGAAAGGAAAAATTGCAGGTACATTTTTAAATACATTGATCACTTTTTATCACTTTAAACTTTAACTTAGGTAATTTTTCCTCTTTACTAGTTTCATAATTAAAGTTTCTCCTGCCATTTAGAGTAAACACAATTTCAGACATGGGAGAGAAGAATGACCAGTTCAAGTTCAAGGGTTCACTGCACATGAATATCCATAAATGCCCCTTGACAGTCTTGGTAGTATAATGAACCTTGCAATTACTCAGCAGGCCATCACCACAATACATGAACATAATGCTCGCAACGTCGAACAACAAAACATTATACAAATAATGCCAACCAACTGTTTGGTTCACATAGGGCTTTTGGAAACCAATTAAATTGCAACAGTTCCTCTTAAATCTTTATAAACCTGCAACGAGTTTTCCTTTACTGAGTTATGCTTACGGGAAATAATTAATACAAAAAGGTGTTGGCATTATATACAATTGGGAGATGCCAATTAGCAAAACCCTCCTTCAAAATGACACCAGTTAATTCCAGCATGAGCCCTCTGAGTGAAATAGCCTCTCTCTTAAATAAATGCCAGTGCTTCATTGTCTCTAGGAATGTCTCCAATCATCCTATATATAACCTCCTGGGGTAAATGCTTCTGGTCCTGCCTTCCTGTTGCCTCTGCACTGAAGACACCATCTTCATTAAGTTAATTCATCTGAATCTTAGGGTGCTTTCCTTTACTCTAGGGGTTCTTCCACTGTGGTCAGGTTATTTCTGCAAAACAATCTTTGACATAGCAAAAAGTATCATCAAGTAGAAAGTAACACACAGATAAAAGATGATTAATTATTACCACCCCTAATAAAAAGTATAGAACACATCAGGCAATATATGTGCATAAAAGCCGGCATCTCATCTACCAACTTAATTATCTGAGTGGTTTGGTGGTTAAAGTACAAGGCTGAAAATGAAAAACTTTATATTCTATTTAAGATAATCCATTTTAGCTTATATTTTCCCAGTCAATAAGCAGAAGACTGCTGATGTGCAAAGTACATTGTAATATAGATTATAAGTAAGTTCAGGATTTTTAACTTTGTCAATAGCTACCCTGTGCTATTTTCATCACAAGGGTTTATTGTTACTCAGGACATCTTCAGAATAGCTTGATGTGATGGCTCAGCCTTTATCATCCAGTTGAAAAGGAAAGATGAATAATAAAGCAAGCTGGGTTTCCCTCTCAGATCCACATTCTGAGAGAAAAGCATGTAGGATTTGGTCATGAGAAATGGAGAAATTCTGGTTTTCCCCCTTCAACATTTTTAATCAGATAACTTCAGATAACTAGTTAAACATTTCAGACTCTAAGAGATTAACTGACAAATCAATTAGTATTATAATTTTAATTTTTCTTTTTTTAAATCAAGTGAAACACATGAGAAAAAAATAAGTTAAATGAGAAATAGATTCTTCTCAGTTTGGAATCGAATATTTCTTTTCATTTTGTTTGACAAACAATGCTAACTGGTCTTCTGACCCTAGAGAGTACTCAGTTCAGTTCAGTCACTCAGTCGTGTCCGACTCTTTGCAACCCCATGGAGTACTACTTCTTTTTTAATTGGCCACAGAGAAAGAAGTAATAAGCTGGATAATTTTAAGAATTTAGCTAAGAAAAATTTGCCTTTCATTTTTAAAAGCACAGACTATATAGATATATAACTATGGTATACTTCACTCATTTTTTAAATTAAATCCCGAGTAATCTGGCAATTATTATTTTTATCTAAAATAATATAGACATTATAGGGACAACTTCGAATGGTATCTAAGAATTATATAAACATTAAAGAAAAGTATTTTAAAAAATGAGTAATGTTACTCATTTTAATGAGTAACAAACTGAGAATATAATATATAAAGTACCTGGACTAAGAAATAGTGAGAAATCATGCTTAAAGTGGATGGAGTCAGTATGGACACAAAGTTATTTGGTAACTTTACAAACGTACAGCTTTACAAGGATATTCTGAAGTCTATACCTTTGTGTAATAACTGAATTATTTTTTCTATTATCATTTGGGGTTTAATTCTTCATTAAGATTACAAAATCAAATAGATGATTTGTATGAAGAAAATGTTATAAATTAGAAGACACAAATATCAACCTGCATATCATGAAGTTATGTTCTATAAAATGAGCAAAGATACACTGTTACACATTGATTACACAAGGGGCGCTGACATAATGTCAAGTGTACTTGTGACCCAAAAAAACACAATCACAAATCTATGCTAGTCATGCTAAAACCTAAACAAAGGTTTAATGATTATATGTGCTATCTTAAAATAGGTTATTATTACCATATCAGGTCTTTCAAATTCATAGCACAAATATGAGCAATGTTCTTTACCTTCTCTCTTGGTAAATAAAACTACGGTCATCAGAAAACCATTTTAGTGAACTGACACTTTGATCACAGTTCTACAACAGATATTCAAAATATGATTCCTAATAACGTTTCTGAAAACCATTTCGAAATTGAAAAGTGCGTTCCAACATGTATCCCATTTTCTCTTCTTCTGGCTAACAGGTGTATTTGAACCAACTGAAGCAGCAACTTCTAGGAAACAATTTGAGTGTAAAGTGCGGATTCTATCAAGATACTTCACATTTCCACAACAATGACCGAGTGAATGAAAGCAAACCAGCCAGGTAAGCTGTTACCATTTTAACCCTTTACAAGAGATATTTTCTGTTCACAAATCATTTTTGTGGTTCAGTCACTCAGTCTTGTCTGATTCTGTAACCCCGTGGACTGCAGAATGCCAGGCTTCCCTGTCCTTCACTAGGGAATCATTAGATCTTTCTTAATGAATTAGATCTAATAAATCATTAGATCTTCCTTAATTCCTCTCTTTCTCTCAGGTCTTATATTCAATACATTATATCACGACTTGGTAGTACTATATCCAAAATATATCCTAAATTGAACCACTTTTCAGCACTTCCACTGCCAAAAATTCTAGACTAAATTACAGTCCTGCAGAAACTCATAGAATAGCCTCCTTTAGGATACTGATTCCATACGTCCTGCCTCAGAGGGAGTACTCCACTCAGCAACCAAAGAAACATCTGCAAAGTGTAAATCACATGCTACTTTCCTACTTAAAACCTCCAATTACAAAGAAAACCACACTTGCTACTGTGGCCCACATGTTTCAGCCTCTGCCTGCTTCTTTGACCTCATCTCCTATCACTTTCCCCTTTGCCCAAAATGTCCTCTGAATGCTGGTGTTCTCTTTAGCCCTCGAGCACAACACACTCCTTTAATCTCACAGTCCCTTCACTTGTCCCTCTAACTTATTCTCCTTATTTAGATTTCAGTTCTGTGGCCAGCCTAAGAAAAATAAATGCCAACTTTCCTAACATTTTCTTCAGGTCATGTCTGATTTGAGGATCTCTGTTTTGTATTTATTGGCCATTTCCTTCTAAATATCAGCACTGGAAGCAGGTACTTTGTCATGGTCACTACAAAATCCAAAGCATCTGTAACTGTGCCTGGCACACAACAGAGACAATTGACATCTATGGGATGGATGAAGTAAGTTGTATTATCTGTGCTGATACTACATTTACAGATACCATCGCTTGTGGACTGTGTTCTAGAATAGCTTAGACCATGGACTGAGCCAACAGGAGGGCAGTCCTTACAGAGGTAGATGCAGCGGGTTACATAGGATAGTACCAGGACCGGACACACCTCTCTCAATACCACGAGGCTTCTTAAGTTTGCAACAGCACTGATCTTGGAAGGAGAAGAAGCCAGTAGAATCCTAGAGAGTGGGGAAACCCTAAGAGGCTGAGACACTCGTCTGGCAGATAAAATTTTAATCTGAAATGCAATAAATACCTTCAACTGTCAAGACCAATCATCTCTCATCAAAGAGAAAATGGAGTTTTCTAAAAGCAAAATCAATAAATCAATTAATGTTACATTTTCCTTTAATGGACAAAGACTATGCAGTGTGCAAATATAGACTCTATTATATTAGCTGCTAGAATCATTATTCAAGTAGCTAAAAGTGTTGGCCTCATAGGCTACATTATAGATAGATTCGACAATTCTTAATTCAACCGTTCTATTAATAAGCAGTGTCATCTTGCTGGGTTTTAAAATAGAATTTTTAGTGTGGTCTAATAAAAAGTACATTAGACTAAGGGTCACAGATTCCATCTCTACCACAATTAATCCCTCTTAGCATCAGTTCTTGCTACAAAACAGAAATCCCCTTATTCCTCACAATATTGTCATACTGAACAAATGACAGAACATATGTGAAAGCTTGTAACCTGTAAGATATTGTTCAGTATTTAAATCTTCACATTAGGACTTCTTGTATTATATACGTTCTCATTCATGTGTATAAGCATGCATACATTAAAATGTATTTTGTGTGAGAGGTCTGTTTCATTTGTGGCAGAGGCTTCAAAGCCAGAGAACCAGAAAATGTATTACACAAATGCATATAAACTTATTTTAAAAGAAGTGAGTGTTGAAGGCTTGCCATCATTGCTTTGAGATCTGAAGTAACTTCAAGGGTCTCTGACATAAGAGATGGAAAGAACATATAAATTGAAAACATTTTACCATACGAGAAGTTTTGTTGGCAGGCATGCTATAAAGGAGAAGGCTGAAGTCTCTAAGGAGAGGAAAGAAAGGTATGGAGCAAAGTTTGGGGGGTATGTGTGTTTAAATGTGTTAGATTTCATTTATCTTCAGCCCTATGGACTCTTCATTAGAAATGGTAAATAATTTCACATAAGAGAATAAAGTTAGTGGCAATTTTATGGTAAAGAAAATACACCTGTTCTTGGGCTTCCCTGGTAGCTCAGCTGGTAAAGAATCCCTGCAATGCAGGAGACCCTGGTTTGATTCCTGGGTCGGGAAGATCCCCTGGAGAAGGGATAGGCTACCCACTGTAGTATTTTGGCCTGGAGAATTCACGGGGTCGCAAAGAGTCGGACATGACCAGTGACTTTGACTTTCACTATGGAGGTCAAGAAAGCATTGAAAGTTTTTCTCATTTTTAACTTGAGTATGATACTAACAGAGTAGCTTCCACTCACTGTATCTAACCTGAGCTCCAAGACATTATTGAAAATCCATAACACAGACCTTCCTGCAATAAATAGGGTTGTTCTCTTTAGTCCTGTCACGAGGAAAACAGACTTTAAATTAAATCCCTCTAATTGATTTAAACTAGCAGTAGATTTATGTATATATTACTTGAATATTGTAATAGTCATATATTAACTTAATTCCATATTCTTTTTATAAACTCACATTTCAGAAACTCCACTGATGTTACAAAGAGAGTTGTAAATATAGGCATTTATAAACACCATAGAAATAAAAGCATTTTCTTGTCATAGACAATAACATTCAAACTCTGGACTGGGTGTATCATGTGATTTTTTTAAAGGGTAAATAGCAAAGATTACCTAGAACTTCAACACAATTTCCTTCAATTTCATCTTTTGTTTCAAATATTGAATTATCTGCCAAAATTCACAGAAAAAGTGTACCAAATCATTATATATGATTTCTAGTATTCTAAACGAAGTACGCCCTAACAGAATTTGAGAAATGCTGATTAAGGTAGTTACTTAATCAGTGTGGTTAGAAAACACACCTGTTTTGGCTGCTTACTAGTAACAGTGCACAAAAAGATACTTTTTCAAAGCCACTCCCCTAAGACTTGCTTCCAAATGCAGAGTTTTCATATTTTCTTTCCATTAAAACAAAGTGGCTCTGTAACAACCATAGGACCCTGTGCCCTAAAAGAAGTTTCATTCACATCTATTTTTACACACAGGTTTCCTTATAAAATATACTGCCGAGACCCAGCTGAGTGAGCCTTCGTGTTCTGTAGACAAAACCTCCTGCCATTGAACAAGTTCTCCACCTCACCGCTGACCACACTGTCTGTCCTATTTCTTTTCTCCCAGGGAATAAGATATATATATACATAAACTACTGAATTGTTCTGCAAACAAGCTACTTCTCATTTACTTTGAAAGCTATCTTTTATGAATACATAATCCACTCCTCACACACTCAGGACACATTCATTTTCTGCTGAGCTCTATAAATATGTGTTTTACCAATAATATTTGAAGACAGGCCAGTTCCAAAAGCAAACAAGCATCCCTATTCCAACCAATGTTCATACAGCATTAACATAATGTTAGTTCTAAATTTCTTATGTACAATGGTGGGTTCAGAAATATTTGCTTACAGATGCCCTATATATAGTATATGTAAAATTCTACATACTTTAAAACATTTTACATAGCATGTCTGCCCTATTACATACGAAAGTCAGTAGGAACTGATTTAGTGACTTTTAAAAGACCAATGATGAATACTAGCAGGCCAAAAAAAAACATCTGAAATATAGTGCTGAGGATATATTTAGTTGCATTAATGTCATGAAAGAAAAATAATGAGAAGACGAAACAAACTGTTTAACCTGGAATCAGGTTATTGTTCTTACAGTAAATAAACACCTGATTTAAATTCTATCCACTTATCATAGGTTAATAAAAAATTACATATGAATAAAAGATGAGGATCAATTTTTCAAATCAGATGAACTGAAGCCTGATTTTAGTTGTTGGGTTAAAACCCACTTAAAAATCTCTAACGCAGCTACTTTACACCCAGGAAACCACACAAGCTTTACAGATACAACAGCATACAACATGGCGCATACCACACTGATCACACCGTATTCTTCTCTGGCCACGTTAACACTACACTTTCTTCAATTTTGAGTATATAGTAAAACCTGATACAAAGCCTAGAGAACTTGTAGCTGCTCTTTCCTATATTTTAGACTACTCCCCACCAGAGTAACTTGCTTCCCTAGTTTTATTTAGACGCACTTGACATATAACATTGTATTAGTATAAGGTAAACAACATAAGGATTTGATATACACATATATTGCTAAATGATTACCACATTTTAGCCAACCATTTAGTTTGCATTACTGTAGCTAATGTTTATTCTCTTTTATTCTTTCAGTATAAAATTATAATTTGAAAGGCAGAGAAAGTGATAAAGATTAGGAATATGTTATTTATTGATCAATCCCATACAACCCAATACTTGGATTTGCTGTTGTTGTTTAGTGGCTAAGTCATGTCCTACTCTTTCGCAACCCCAGTGGACAGGAGCCCACCAGGCTCCTTCAACCCGTGGCATTTTCCAGGCAAGAATACTAGAGTGGGTTGCCATTTCCTTCTCCAGCGGATCTTCCCAACCGAGGGATCGAACCTGCATTGCCTGCATTGGCAGGTGGATTCTTTGCCACTGAACCACCAGGGAAGCCCAATATAACTATTTCCTTAAACACAGCATCTCTTTATAAACTCTCCGGAATCTTCACAATCCATTGATTATAAATGTGTAGTGTTTCATGAGTGAAAGGGCAGATTTCTAATCCCAGTAATATAAACATTCGGGGGACACATAATTCTTTTTCATGGGGAAACTGTCCTGTGTCTTTTAGAGAGTTTTTAGCAGCATCCATCATTTCTACTCATTAGACACCAATAGTATCCTTTCCCAGTGGTAAAAATAAGAAATGTCTTGAGACTGCCAAAACTGCTCCTGGGTTGAGAACCACAGATTTGGATTTCTATTTTAATTGTCAATTTAAATTAAGTCAAGTAAATATTCTCTGATAAGGCACAACAATAGTATTATGAAATGTCATTATTGTAAACTATAAGTATATAATTAACATCCAAGTTCATATAAATCTATACTTTTATCTCAAATAAAACTTAAATTTTTTAACAATACTCAAATAACACAAGTTTTTATCAATACTCAAATAATATTTAAGTGTTACAATATCTCAAATAACACTTAAGTTTTTATCAATAACAGAAACTTTTATCAAAGTACCAACAACAGAAATAACTATTTTTGATTTTCCAAAATATCACCCAATTAAATGCTTCCTTTCACCATTTGAGTAAGGTTTATTTTGGTTTTGGTCTGGACTAAAATGGCTGGAAGTACAGGAAGTTTTATCTAAAAAATGAACATAGACCAAGTCTTATAAACTGGCCCTAGTGCTATTTCCTATCATAGCTCCTGTTTGTTTACATTAGAGTTCTTATAAATTGGGTGTTATTTCCTTTCCACTAAGTTTCAAGGTATTAACAGCCAAGGAGGTGTTTTTTGATTTTTTCCTCCTTCATTTTCTCGCACTTCCCCCAAATAAATAATGCACTGCTTGTAACACAATTTTAAGACTGGGCCCCAGACTTCAAAATTATTATGAATTTATTTTTACCTAAATCTATATACTTGAAATCTTTACCTAAATCCTTATACTTGAAAGCCTAACATTCTCTTTAAAATGGAAATTAGTAAAATATGCATCTGCTAGTAAGTACCTACTTTCCAAAAGAATCATTTATCTAGTCATTTCACAGCTAAAACTTGCAAATTCTTAAGTAAATCAGTTCCATTTATTTTGACTTCCTGCCTAGGCTCTTCATTCCAGAAAAAACATTACTCTTAATATTTTCATCTATTAAGTACTCTTAAAATTAATGTCCCTATTTAAGCATATTTCTTACCCTCACTCCAAAAAAGAGGGGCACAATTATAGGAAGCATAGATTTAGTTCATTTCTCTGGATAGTTATCCTTGTCTGGCTTTTAAGAAGCACAAGGTATGCCCATTAGTGACTTCCATTTGTGTGAGTTCAGAACTAAAATGGTGAAACAATTGGCTTTGTATGCAATCTGTAGCAGTGTCTGACAACTGCAAAACTGTCCTTGTCCAGTGAACTTTCAGTGAAAAGCTGTTGAAAGTTCATGCACCCCAAATGCACATTCATTATAATTAAATAAGAAGATTACACAGACATTGCTGACAAGGATTATCAAAATAAAACAGCGCCACCTGCCCCTTGCTCTCCCATTAATTAGCATGGAGTCCGAGGTGCCAATTAACAAGCAGCAGAAAAGGATCAGTAAACACAGCTCAAGCTGAACTTGAAGATTAACCCTTCCAGTTCAGGTCCCATGTCTTAACCATACTATGTTGATTTAACTATGCAAGTCAAAATAAAAGCTTGGACTATTTTTTAAGAAAAACATTATCATTAAGAAGACAATTCTATTGTATAAAATAATTCCCAAAATAGCCAACCCCAAAGTTCATGTAATTCCATGAACAAGGGGCCATTCAGTATTTCACGAGGATGCAGAATACCAAATAACGCAGGTAATACCAGTGACTAAAATACTTCCACATTATAAATTACAAATCTATGGTAGTTAATATTAACTCTGAGAAACAACTAGAATACTGTATGGTTAGTAGCAACTAGCACCCCCTCCCACCTGCCCCCTGCTACTCAAGAGCACTTCAGAGGCCCAAGATCGGAATTTTTTAAAGTAAATGGCTTCATTACTGGTTTTATGGGAACTATTATTAGTTATTTTAAAATTTAACTATTCACTCTTTTTAAAAATACTTTCCAAAAACAATATATTCGTTTCCATACAATTCCCAACTTGATTCATAACTTCTCTATAGACTTCTCATTATTCTGGAAATCTAAAATTACTTCTTAATAAAAATGTACTCTAAATGCAAATTATCAACAAAATTAAAATGTAAATTTTCGTACACGGATACATGCACATAAGTGACTCATACCTAGGACCCTGGAATTCTCATCCTAAAGAACCAGAGTGTACATCTTTTGGATCAGTTCAGTCATTCAGTCGTATCTGACTCTTTGCGACCCCATGGACTGCAGCACGCCAGATCTCCCCGTCCAACACCAACTCCTGGAGTTTACTCAAGCTCATGTCCATCGAGTTAGTGATGCCATCCAACCATCTCATCCTCTGTCGTCCCCTTCTCCTCCACCTTCAATCTTTCCCAGCATCAGAGTCTTTTCAAAGGAGTCGGTTCTTTGCATCAGGTGGCCAAAGTATTAGAGTTTCAGCTTCAGCATCAGTTCTTCCAATGGATATTCAGGACAGATTTCCTTTAGGATAGACTGGTTGGACCTCCTTGCAGTCAAAGGGGCTCTCAAGAGTCTTCTCCAACAGCACAGTTCAAAAGCATCAATTCTTCGAAGCTCAGTTTTCTTTATAGTCCAACTCTCACATCCATACATGACTACTGGAAAAAGCATAGCTTTGACTAGACGGACCTTTGCCACTAATGTCTCTGCTTTTTAATATGCTATCTAGGTTGGTCAAAACTTTTCTTCCAAGGAGCAAGTATCTTAATTTCATGGCTGCAGTCACCATCTGCAGTGATTTTGGAGGCCAAAAAAATAAAGTCTGTCACTGTTTCCCCATCTATTTGCCATGAAGTGATGGGACTGGATGCCATGATCTTAGTTTTCTGAATGTTGAGATTTAAACCAAATTTTTGACTCTCCTCTCTCACTTTCATCAAGAGGCCCTTTAGTTCTTCTTTGCTTTCTGCCATAAGTGTGGTGTCTTCTGCCTATCTAAGGTTATTGATATTTTTCCCGGCAATCTTGATTCCAGCTTGTGCTTCATCCAGTACAGCATTTCTCATGATGTACTCTGCATATAAGTTAAATAAGCAGGGTGACAATATACAGCCTTTGGATGGCCAAGAGTAATCAGTTACTGCCCAAGGGCTTCCCAGGTGGCCCTGGGGTAAAGAATCTGCCTACCAATGCAGAAGACACAAGAGACAGGGGCTTGAACCCTGGGTTGGGAAGATCCCCTGGAGAAGGAAATGGCAACCCACTCCATTATTCTTGCCTGTAGAATCCCATGGTCAGAGGAGGCCAGTGAGCTGCAATCCTTGGGGTCACAAAGAGTCAGACACAACTCGGCACGAACACACCCACACCTGCGAGACAGAGTTCAGACAAGAAGGCTGAGACGTTCATGTATATGCAAGATAAATGCCTTATGTTGTGGTAAGAAGGTGGGAGGAAGAACAAGAGTTGTGTGTTTTGGCCACGGTCAGATCATCTCTCCTAAGCCAGCAGTAGTCCAACACAAAATTCAAGTAAATCTGGGAACCCTACAGTGAAACTTGGACTTTCTATTTGTCTCATTGGAAAATCTTTAAAAAGCAGTATTGCCAGAGAGGGGCACTGACTGAATGGCTTGCTGATGATTAAAGAGTAACTTTGCAGACTTATTTGGGCTTTTTAGTTGATGTCTTGTACAGTGGTTGTACTGTGCTAAGTAGCGTCAGTCGTGCCTGACTCTTTGCAACCTTACAGGCTGTAGCCCACCAGGCTCCTCTGTCCATGGGATGCTCCACGCAAGAATACCAGAGTGGACTGCCATGACCTCCTCCAGGGGATGTTCCTAACCTAGGGAACAAATCCGTGTCTCTTAGGTCTCGTGCATGGCAGGTGGCTTTCCAGGCGGTGCTAGTAGTAAAGAGCCTTCTTGCCAAAGAAGACGACCTAAGAGATGCAGGTTTGATCCCTGGGTGGGCAAGATCCCTTGGAGTAAGAAAAGGCAACCCACTCCAGTATTCTTGTCCGGAGAATCCCCAAGGACAGAGGAGCCTTGTGGGCTACACTCCATAGGGTCGTAAAGAGTTGGACACAATTGAAGCAACTTAGCTCGCACAGTGAGGTTAAGGAAAGAGCACAAAATGGATGAGCAGCTGAATCCTGGGTGGAGAGTAGAGCCTCCTCTCACACAAAGCAAGAGAAAGTGGGCATTTTCCCTGGAATTGTCAGTTGATTGGAAGAAGATGCTGGAAAAGCAAAAAAGGAGAATATTCTTCCCTGTCCTTCTCTTGTCTGACCATTGCTATGAGGTCTCCCTAAGATAAACCATAGTCCTTTGTGGAAAGGCAATTATTTTGAATTTGTGCTACACACAGTTATTTGGCATAACCTGATTCTTTATGTATATTTTCCTAATCGTTGGTTAAACGGTATATTTGTCAGAGCATGAGGATAAACATATTTTACTTAACAGTATATTAATTTAATTTATAAATTTTAAATATCGTGACATAAAGTATGTAGTTTTCCATTTGTACCCTTCCCATAGCCTCTGCAAAAGTTAAGAATAGACCTGGAAAATACTTTGTAAGTACTTTGATAAAGCCCTTCATCTCTCTCTTTCCACGCTCTTGTCTCTTGTTCCTACAATCTGTATATAACTGCATATGTACAAAAATAGTGCAAGACTAGAGTCTAGATTAGATTAGATTAAATTAGCATCATCTAATCCAGAGTCTAGACAAGCATCATCAAAGTTTTTAGTCTCAGGATTCTTTTACATTCTTAAAAAATACTAAGAACCAAAAAAAACTTTGTTTTTTTTGTTTATGCTTGTTTGGGTTTTGATTTACCATACTAGAAATTAAAACTGAGGCATTTATAAAATATTTATTTAATTCATTTTAAAATAAAAATATCTACTATATATTATCATTAATATTTTCATAAAAATAACCATGTTTCCTCAAATAAAAATAATTTGGTGAGAAGTATCTAGCTTAACAGAAGATAGACTCTCAACTTTGCTTCTGCTTTTAATATGTTATGTGATAAGTTGTTGTGGCTGCAGTATATGAAGACAAGTCTGTCTCCCAGAGATTAAAAAAGCTTTAAAAGAGGGAAATATTTTAAAAGCTTTTTCCTATATTGTGGATATTCTTCCATACTACTACACTACAACTCAGCATGGAGTAGTTTCTTAAAGTTTAGTTGTAATGTAGAATCTGAAATGTAACAATGAAATATTTGTAGTCTTTTACATTAAAATCTTTCTACCCCCTTGCACTTTGAGTAGATCGTTTATTCATTTATAGTTGCATAATATCACACATTGATCCACACAGAGCTTGGAAACATTAACACATTTCCTTATACAATAACAAAAGAAAGGTCACATTTGTTAATATCAGCACCAATATCATTAAAAGAGATTCTAAAAATTTATATACTCTCAAGTTCGTGGTGACGAAAAAGTTTTCCAAAATCTGAGTTTTTATTTGGATTTTCACTTGAAAGCTCAGATTTTTATCAGTAGAACAAACACAGTCCATTATTTTTCTTGATAAGCTTAGTTCATTATTTTCAAGAAAACGTCCAAATATCCAAGTCTAAACTGTCACAGTGTGTCAGTCATTCTTCCATCTTACAGTGATGACCCATTAAAAAGGAGCTAGTTCTGCAACAATTCCTTAAATAAAACCATCATCCTTCTCTATGCAGGAGAAGGTCAAGCATACTTTCATTTTATCACAGAGAATATTAACATAAGGCATGCACTCAAAGGTTGAGATTTAATGAAGTGATGATTTCTACTACTATTATTAAGAACATTTTAAGTTAAATGTTCATTTTTCTCTTTTTTCTTCAAGGGTTTGGCAGTGAGGAGCCCAGTGGTGATTATACATCTGCAGCCATCATCTTGGTTGGTGCCAAGACATCCACATTTTCCCCACCATTGCTTCTAAACCATGTGAGCAAATATCAGCACAGTGAAAAAGGCAAATAACATCTAAGTATTGTTATTAAAGTAGTTTTGAATTCAGAAATGCCCTAAAAGTTTCCTCAGAGCTCCCAGGGGTTCACAGGCCATACTTTAAGAGCCACAGTCCTGGCTGCCCCTCTTTTCATGCGTCAGGGCTCCCACTGGGACAAATGTGCATCACCTCACAGCCCCTGCTCCCCCAAAGTCCTTCTGGACGATGCTCAGTGGAATGCTGAACCATTCTGTTATTAGTGGAGTGTATCTTTTTTAACCTATATTTAAGTGAAAAAGTCACTGGGAAACACTGACATTTCAAAAAGGCATTAGTACTGAAATCAGGAGATCTGAGTACTAATTAAGCCTGGTAATAAAAACCTACAATTCTAATCACATAATCTCCAGGAATCCATTTTATGTCTAAAATATTTAGAGACGTATAAAGTCTCTTTCAAAATGCTGGTGTTATAAAATCAGATAAATGAGCCAGTGTAATCTCACCCTACATAAAACAGAGTATTCAATCACCCCCCAAAATATTCCACAGCCAGATTAATGAGCTTTTACTTTGTAAACTGCAATATAAACTGAAGAGGAATGTAATTCAATTAACCAGTTGAGTGTTAGTTGGGGTACAGAATAATATTAAAATTTGAACAGCTTCATCAAGTTCATATAGCTGAGTTTTTTCACTGTTTTTTAAATCACAGTAGGCAAACCCCAGAAAAGATGATTTCTATCCATCTAATTATTATTAATAGCTTTGAATCTACAAAAATCTGCCAACTATAAGATAGTCTGGATTCTGAATTTGGATGCTGATATAACATTTGCTGAATTAACAAATGTTTATGCCAATCATAGAATTTAGAATTAGAAGAGACTTTAGAGTTAACTTAGTAACAGAAAGTCAAATATTTTGCCTTTCTTTCTTGCTCTCTCAACTATTGCAGAAACACTTATTCATTCATCTAACAAATGTTTATTTAGCACCTACAGCCTGTCAGGCACCATTATAAGCTCCAGGCACTGCGATATATAAAACAGCCCCTGGTCTAATTTAACACCACATTTTTTTCCTACTGACACCAACACAGCCTCAGAACCCTCAAAGCACTGGATGAAGGCACTGTGCCATGCCATGCTTAGTTGTGTCTGACTCTCTGCGACCCTACGGGTTGTAGCCCACCAGGCTCCTCTGTCCATGGGACTTTTCCAGGCAAGAATAGTGGAGTAGGTTGCCATTTCCTCCTCCAGGGGATCTTCCCAACTCAGGGATTGAACCTGCATCTCCTGAGTCTCCTGCATTCCAGGCAGATTCTTTACCACTGAGCCACTGGGGAAACTTGCATGAAGGAATCACTGTTCATCAAATTTGTGCTCAGATTCAGTTAAATATCTTTTTTAGGCTTATAAAGTGTCTGACATGATGCCAGATGCTACAGGAGATCCCAGAGAAATAAAAGATAGCAGTTTCCACAGAAAAACTATCATCTAATTAAGAAAGACAATACAGAATATAATTTTATAATATAAAAATGCCAACTTTACAAAATAAAATAACAAGTACAACATATACCTAGATTTCAATGTAGGTTAATGACATCATACTGTATCTATTTTCTAATTTATCACCTCCTTACCCTTACTATTTTCTTCTATACCATGTATAAGTAGTACTCCTCCAAAAGTTTTATATGTTCTGCTGCTGCTGCTGCTAAGTCGCTTAAGTTGTGTCCGACTCTGTGCGACCCCACAGAGGGCAGCCCACCAGGCTCCCCCGTCCCTGGGATTCTCTAGGCAAGAACACTGGAGTGGCTTGCCATTTCCTTCTCCAATGCATGAAAGTGAAAAGTGAAAGTGAAGTCGCTCAGTCGTGTCTGACTCTTAGCGACCCCATGGACTGCAGCCCACCAGGCTCCTCCGTCCGTGGGATTTGCCAGGCAAGAGTACTGGAGTGGGGTGCCATTGCCTTCTCCATTACATGTTCTAGTTTTCTCTAATCATTGTTAAAAGCATCGTTCACTACCCTGTGTGTGTGTGTGTGTATATATATATATATATACACACACACATACATATACACACACAGAACAAAACAAAAAAGCAGGGTAGTCTTACTACCTATTTTCTCAGGCAAGTCAGCTTTTTCCAGAGCACAAATAGTTGGCCTCGGGCAGCATCTCTGCATGGGGTGGGCTCTCTCTTATGAAGCCCATTCATGTGGGTCCTTTAGTACTCACCCGTACCTGTAAGTCAGCCAAGGAAGCAAATGTTCATGTTTTCTCAAAGGAAAATCAGATAAAAATCATCATATCCAAAATAAAATCAGTTGGAGGAAATACATGAGGAACTAGCCTTGCAGGGTTCAGGCTAGAAAATTAACTATAAAAATAAAATACTATGACTTTTACATAATCGAATTGGACAGACATAGAGTTATTGTTGGAGGGGAAAAATAACTTTTGAAAGTCAGATTTATTACATCTCTTTCTCCATTTTGTATATCCTAATTCACCTTAAAGACCACACAATGTTTTTCAATTCAGTAACCAGTTATTCAACGAAAAAGTTGCAACACACAAGACAAATACATTTTAAAATAACAACATAAATATCCTATTCGGAAACCTGACTTCA
Source organism: Bos indicus x Bos taurus (assembly GCF_003369695.1). Taxonomy (NCBI): domain Eukaryota; kingdom Metazoa; phylum Chordata; class Mammalia; order Artiodactyla; family Bovidae; genus Bos; species Bos indicus x Bos taurus. Next base: position 20,348 of record NW_020867103.1, read on the forward strand.
AATTGTCAGTATTATAGAGTTTAGTCTTCTGAGAGCTCTTTTTTTTTTTTTTTAAATAAAAAGTTTTATTGGAGAAAAATAGAACCACCACGTACACAGGGAAAAGAGCACAAAAATTCAACTGATACAGAACTGAAAGTCACAACTACCCAATGTTATTTGCGATTACTTTTCCATTTCTTAAATGGCTTCCCTCAATTTTTAAAATAGTCTTACCAATTTTTTTCAGCTGAAATAGCATCAAAATTTCAAAACATTTAGAGCCTCAGCGAAGGGACCAGCTTTTAAGATAACAAAGGTGACACACCACGAGTCTCCTAACAGGACCAATTCTACCGAAAAATTCCTGAAGCACGTAACTACTGAGTGTGGTAGAACAGTAGCTCAGAGACCATCAGGGATTGGTTAGAACACTGACTTAGATTAGACGGTCCAGTATGCAGAGAAAGCAAACAAAAAAGCTGCATTTCCCAGTCAGATGAGTTCATGTAAGAAAACCAAGGAGGTGCTAAGAAAATACAGGCAATGTCTGCTCAAAATAATTAAGGCGGCATTCTAAATACCACATATTATTCGACAACAGTGTGTAAAGTGATGCAATTAGAAAACAGCCAACTTAAAAAAAAATATGGTCACAGGTCCTTGAGAACTCAAGAAAACAATCAACAGCAAACACAAGAGCTGAAAGTCTTCTCAGCTGAGGGTTAGGATCTAGGTATTCTTCCCAATAGCTTCAAATAGTCAAGGAAATAAACTGCTGCAAAAAGCATTATAGCAGTTCTGATTTTTTTAAACCAAAACAAAATTTCTGCTTCTCTTCCAAGATCAATTCCCTTCAAAACTTCAAGGAAAAACAAACAAGGAAGCAAAATAAAACCCCAAATACAAAACCAAAAACCACTGATGGTAAAGAGAAGCTTTTCACTCACATTATCAATTTGAAAAAAACAATACTTTTGCTGTTTTTCTATGTATGAACAATCCTAGGACATTCCTCTGAAAAGCAGGTGTCCAGTGGCTATGAGAACTCTTTACCTTCAAGCAACTTTGCAAAGAATAAGATCAGCATAATACAGAATTTGAAATCCCAATGAGGGGGTGTGTAGGGAAAATGAGGAAGGATCTAGTTCTATCTAGGGCTTTAAGGAAGTTAAAATAAGGATGACAGGAAAGACTAATATGCCAACAAAAAGGAGAGTTGCTGCTGCTGCTAAGTTGTTTCAGTCATGTCTGACTCCTAGCGACCCCATGGACTGCAGCCTACCAGGCTCCTCCATCCATGAGATTTGCCAGGCAAGAGTACTGGAGTGGGGTGCCATTGCCTTCTCCAAAGGAGAGTTGAGGTGCTTCCAAAAAAAAAACTTTGGTAGAGAAAATAGGAATGCTAAATCCCAGGAAGCCTGTAACAATCTACAATTGGTCCAAGTTAAAGACAAAACTGTCCAAACAATTTTGAAGTCTAAAGGCAGTTGAAAACTAGTTTGTGAATTTTTGCTCTTGTAAAAAGTTACAAAATGTGGGTTTGGTCTCTTTTGCGATGTTCATATTATATTCACTTTTAATATGAAGAAACAGTTGGGTTTTTCTCTCCTACCATGTTCTTCTAGCACAACTGATCAGCAATTTTCTATTTCAGCTATTTTTATAAGTACCTGTTAATCAGCACAGTAAACTCAGGGCTGAACCATATACACACATCTCATAAATTGAACATTTTAGGATATGTGTATACAAGACAATATGTAAGCAACTGTCCCTCTACTTGAAAACTTGTTTCCAAATAAAAATTTTAAAAACATCCCTTTCAGTGTAACAGAACATTACTTAGTAAAATATCAAGAGCTATGACAACGTATTTTTCTCTTCAAGGGAAATCACAAAACAGGTGAACAATCAAGTCCAGGGTGGTTTTTCTATTTGATAAATACATCCAGAACTCTGTACAGTAAATAAAGTTTGCATGCAGTTTAAGTATCTTTAAATGACATTTTAAGCAAATAAACCTTTTGCTTCATAATTAAATGGTGTATAAGAACCCCCTCCTCCTTCTTTAATAGCCATAAGGACCTCTTCCCCAGTTCCAAATAGGAATCATGAAAACCGGGTACTTTCTTAAAGAGTTTTCTGCACATCATACTAAATAACATGCAAGGAGTTCAACAACATTCTTCTTAAAGGTAAGTATTACTCTTTAAATGGGCATGTTAACCACTGAAAAGTCACTCAACTATTCCCATTACACTGCTTCATTTGGTCATTGGTAGTATAAAATAATTCAAACAACAACAGGTTAGTTTATCCACTGGCTATTGTATATGACAGCAACTGCTTCAAGGCCAACAACGTTTTATGCAATGTAATTGTACTGGTTTGGATTTTCTTTGTCTCTCTCCATGTAGTCCCGGTCAATTAGGGATTCTATTCTCTTCTTAAGATCAGCAGGCTTGACTGGAAATTTCAACTGGTTGTACACTTCTGAAACAAGGAGATTGTGGCTAAGTGTCTTTCTCATCTTCATAATTCGAACAATTGCAGCATCAATTTGATACTGTCTATCTTGAAATACTCTTTCTGTGGTACTAGCTTGTTCTTCAACCGTTTCTTTCATCTGAATTTGATTGATCTTTATCCTGAAAAGTTTGTGCTTGAAATCATCATTACAAATGAACTTGTCACCATCTTCGATATCTTTACCCTTTGGATTTTTCGCCAGAACTCTGGCTTTGCCACAAGCCAATGACTGCAATGTTCTCCTTAACTCTCCATCCTCTATTCCAGTAGCCTGCTTGATCTCTTCTAAACTGAACTCCTCTCCCTCATTAAACATTAGCAGCACCAGTGTTTGAAAAAGAGAGACCTGGAGTTCTTTTTTACCCTCTTTAAACTCTGCCTTTAGTACGCAGTGCCCTAGAGTTGATTGCCATTGAAGTTTCCTGCCACTATGTTTGCCAAGGTAAAATGTCTTGAAAATCTCCTGAAGTTTTACCATCTCTGGTGGTAAATGAACTTCCATAGGCACATATGTTGGCCAGTAACCCATTGTCAGGATATTCACAGTTAATTCAATATTCCCAGGTACATTCTGGTTCTGCATATATTTTACCTGTTTGAACTGAATCATGATGTCTTTAGAAAGTTCCATGTCTTTAAACATTCCTTCAAGTTTGCTGGTGAAAGCAGCTCCACATTCATGTTTAAGTTTGGACAGCATTGATTTTTCAGCATCTACAGATGCACTTTTCCCAACTAAAAGGCGCTTGGCTAAATCTTTCTTATAGAAGGCCTCAAAAACATCCTTACCATATATAAATCTAAATATAATCATAATCTTATCCAACATTTTTTCAAGTTCTTCATCAGTAGCTTCTTTGTTGCCTGCACGAAGCTTTGAATCCACATACTTCGCTATAAGTTCAGCAGGCTTGTTTGGTCTTTTGTTAATGAATGTTTCAAATGCTTCTTTCATAGCATTGATAAATTTTTCATTCTTCAGGAAACAGATATCAATTATATGGTCAACCTTATCTTTAAAATCCAGCAATTCTTGAACCATGGTTTTATCCTTTTCAGGATTAATTACAATAGTGCTACCAAATGCCTTAATGTATTCAATCCATTGTTGTAAGAGAACCTGAACGCCACCTCGAACTCTACTGAAGAGCTGATACAGGAGAGATAAATCTTGAATTCGGTTTTCATCAAGGAGGTTATTTAAACCTTTCTGAAGAATCGCTGTTAAGTGTTCTCCTAGAAGTTGTTTTTCCACAGTAGCAATTAATGACTTCTGGGTGGTCTGATCTAAGTAAGTAATAAGTCTGTCTGCTTCTTCTTCTAGACGTTTATTAACATGGTGAAGGTATTCAGGAACCTCTCTTTCCTGCATTAATTTTTGGCCTTCAGCTGCGTACAGTCGGTTAGTTTCTTCCAAAAATCGTTGTTCAAAAGAATCCTGATAAATTTGCAAATCAGAGAGCATGCTTAGAAGGCTTCGGAGTAAACTTCTATCGATTGCTTCACCATTCCTCTCCCTCTCAATCAAAAGAAGAATGCCATCAATTGTCTTATTCTGGACTTTCTGATCACTTATAATATGAGCCCTAAATAACTCCAGTCCCATGTCCCAAATGGATGGTAGCATTGAATTCTGAAGAACATAAGTCCTATCCAGAAACAAAAAAATGCTCCTGATCATGATCATCTGTCTACAATGGTTCTGCCAACATCTATCAATCTTCTTGAGAAAAAGAACACTATCCAAAGAGTCTTCTCTGAACTGATGAATCTGTGCTTTGATGTGATCTTCACAAATCTGTCTCAGCTGTTTGTACAAGTTCGCAGAAATCTTGTAAGAACAGAGATTTTCCACAGCCTGATAGAGTTCTTCTAAATTGTACTTAATCGAAGTACTATTCTGGATAGCTTCCACTGCTTCTTTCAGCTTCTGCCATGTTTCATCTGTGTAGTTCTCTGGTAATTTAGGCTTATCTTTAAAGTTCTTGATCACTAACTTCTTAGCAGAGCCAGGCTTGCTGTTAGCAAAGCTAGAGACGGTGGTGGAAGATTTGGCCAGGCCATTTGCGTGATGCACCGAAGCCACAGTAGAGATTAATATACTCTTATTTTTAAGTTGCTGCTGCTGAGATGTTGCAGCAGTTGGTGAAGATGAGGACGAGGACGAGGATTCCTCAGCCATCTTCGCATCAAACCCTACAAACTCCAGGTTTTCTTCAAAACGTAGCTTCTTCTGTATCGGTACGTGGCTGGGAGCAGTCACTGGGACCCCCAGGCACGAGAAGGACGAGGTTGAAGGGGATGCCGAATCCCTGGGTTGTAAAGGAGGAGTGGAAGAGGAGGAAGAGGTGGAATCAAAGTCTTCTCTCTCGTTACTACTGTTACTGCCGCTACTGCTGCTGCTGCTGTTTAACTTTCTCTTCTTGGCAGAGGTGGGCGGAGTGGTGCTGGTATTACCATCAGTGGCTGATCTGACCTCTTGAGCAGCAGCAGCAGCTGAGGGATTGGGGGAAGAAAAACCGGAAGTGACTGGGCAGACACTTTTCATAGCGCCCAGATCCCGAAGCCCCCAGGTCTGCAGGACTTGGGGGGGGGGGGGGAGGAGAAGGGGGGGCAGAGAAGGGGGAAAGGAAGGAGGGGGCGGGCCTTCGAGACACCTTCGGAGCTCCCTGAGAGCTCTTTTAAAAATGCTTTCTTTCTTATCTCTGATAGGTTCTTATATGTTTTTATGAGAGACAGCATCACTAACCCAAACTTTGTTAATTATTAAGATACTCTTTTCTCAGAAATTTTGTTCTTTTCTCCAAGTACTATTGTATTATAGTGTCTTTGTACAAATACTTTTAATTTGACCAGCATTATAAAAGTCTGTGTTTAAGATATAGTTAATGAAGGACAGATGTTTAAAACACAGTTCACAATGAAGTTGTAAATACTGCTAGTACAGTAAATTCTGTGATTAATTTTAGTCTGTTTATTCAATTAGGATATTTACACAGCTGGTAAAGCACTAAAAATAACTGTCCTATGTAATGTTAATTCAAATCAATATTAATTAGAAGCAGCATAGGTACAATCATATCAAAGAATCTATAGGCCGGGTTAGTGTTTATGCTTAAGAATAAAAATAAATGAAATATATAAAGATTCAACTTCTCTTGTATTAATAGCACTGTAAATGACTGAAATAATCAACAATGTATTCACTTGTGATCTTGAACAAATAAATGCCTTGCTTTCATAAAGTTTGTCATGAAATTTAGCCAGAGTTGAAAATCTTGAACTGCTGCTCACAGAAAGGTACTTGACCAAATTATTTGTTCATATGATCTGTCCCTTACTTCTGCCTCTTTCCAGCGACCTAGAAATTAGACATGCAGCAGGAATGATAATAGCTACTAAGGACCAAAAAAAAATTTTTTTGGAGATGGAAGCCACATGCTAGCATATACAGTTCCTAGAACAGACCTAAGGTTCTGGATATATGTGTACATCCATAGATTCCTCTGGTGGCTCAGACAGGAAAGAATCTACTGCAATGCGGGACACTCAGGTTTGATCCCTGGGAAGATCCCCTGGAAAAGAGAATGGCTACCCATTCCAGTATTCTTGCCTGGAGAATTCCATGCAAGCCTGGAGGAGGCTACAGCCTGCCAGGCCACAGCCCACGGGATCGCAAAGAGTTGGACAGTACTGAGTGACTAACACACACACACACAGAACTTTTCCAGTTGATTCCTTAGTTCCTCAATTAGAATAAATCTCAGTCTAAATATTCATGGAAATATTCAAATTTCTTCATGAAACCATGCATTTTGACTTAATGTGTTAAGAATAAGATAGGATTATCTTTTTCCTTTTTCAACTGGGTTAACGAATTTGAAAGGTATCTATCAGGGACATTTTAAGATGAGGCAACTGTATGTAAAATTTATAACCAAAGAAAAATGTTCATTTTTCTACTTTCATCAATATCTTCAGTTGAATTCATGAGACAAAAATAGGCTAGTCATCACCCATTAACCATTCTTTTCTTCTTCCTTGGCAACAGAATCCTGGCTTTTGAGGGTAGCAACGTACTCAGCTAGAAGACTGTGATGTGGTCCTTTGATTCAAAGTTTGTCATGAAATTTAACCAGAGTTGAGAATCTTGAACTGCTGCTCACAAAAAGGTACTTGACCAAATTATTTGTTCATGTGATCTGTCCCTTACTTCTGCCTCTTTCCAGAGACCTAGAAATTAGACATGCAGCAGGAATGATAATAGCTACTAAGGACCAAAAAAATTTTTTTTGGAGATGGAAGCCACATGCTAGGTTGGTAGAATAGGAAACTAGAAAGAGATGGATCCCTGATGTCTCTGGAACTGCCACAACCTATCTGGACTGCCTGCCTCTGGACTTTAGGTGAAAGAGAAATAATCTTTTATTTTTCTATCATTTCTAGTTCCCATTAATTACATCCAATGTAATTCCTAAATGATAGAAAGCATAGATCCACAATGAGAAGCTAAATATATGCCTGATAAGGTGACCCTTGCACCTCTACCATATGATATAGTCATATCGTCTTTATATAAATCTATACATAACAGTTATAAATCTGATATACCTTTAACTTATGTGGACACCAACACTCAGCCTGCAACAAATCTTCCTTAGCTATTACTGAACAATTAGAGTGGTTTTCTTATTACAAGACATAAAGTGGAGATACATCATTGTTCTGGATTAACGGGTTATGGAGCTCTTGGTCGCAAAGATTATCCCACTTCCCTGGAGTTTAAACAACTGTTCTAAGGGAGTGGCTAAACAATCTTTGAATGGATCAAGTAATTCCTAAGAAGGAGAATCCTAATTCCATTCTCTTTGAAATTAGGTAGTTTGGGAATTTTTTAAACGAACTCGAATGATTCTAAGAGCAAAGGACACCAAGACATTAAAAAGAAACAGAAAGAGCATCAAGATCATCCCAATGATGGAGCTGTTAGAGAATGCTTACGATATAACAGGTAACTGAGGATGTAAGCTTCTCCAAAACGGACAGAGCATCACTTCAGGGCAAGCAAGCAACCATGCCAGCAGAAATAGAAAACACAGCAATGAACGACATCCACTGGAATGCATTTAAACAGTTTTCAACAGTGACAGAGAGTGGCAGGTACAGAGTAGAAAAGATGATAAGTGTAAGTTTTAAGTCTGAGATGAATATACTTACACATGGAAATGTTAAGGACCCATTCTCCCTCTAAAAGGGGCCCTTCCAATATTTTCTACCTTGATAATACATACACATACATAATACATACATAATACAATACATACATAATACATACAGGACTGGAAAAGGTCAGTTTTCATTCCAATCCCAAACAAAGCCAATGCCAAAGAATGCTCAAACTACTGCACAATTGCACTCATCTCACACACTAGTAAAGTAATGCTCAAAATTCTCCCAGCCAGGCTTCAGCAATATTTGAACCGTGAACTTCCTGATGTTCAAGCTGGTTTTAGAAAAGGCAGAGGAACCAGAGATCAAATTGCCAACATCCGCTGGATCATCGAAAAAGCAAGAGAGTTTCAGAAAAACATCTATTTCTGCTTTATTGACTATGCTAAAGCCTTTGACTGTGTGGATCACAACAAACTGTGGAAAATTCTGAAAGAGATGGGAATACCAGACCACCTGATCTGCCCCTTGAGAAATTTGTATGCAGATCAGGAAGCAACAGTTAGAACTGGACATGGAACAACAGACTGGTTCCAAATAGGAAAAGGAGTTCGTCAAGGCTGTATATTGTCACCCTGTTTATTTAACTTATATGCAGAGTACATCATGAGAAATGCTGGACTAGAAGAAACACAAGCTGGAATCAAGATTTCTGGGAGAAATATCAATAACCTCAGATATGCAGATGACACCACCCTTATGGCAGAAAGTGAAGAGGAACTCAAAAGCCTCTTGATGAAAGTGAAAGTAAAAGTGGAGAGTGAAAAAGTGGGCTTAAAGCTCAACATTCAGAAAACGAAGATCATGGCATCCAGTCCCACCACTTCATGGGAAATAGATGGGGAAACAGTGGAAACAGTGTCAGACTTTATTTTTATGGGCTCCAAAATCACTGCAGATGGTGACTACAGCCATGAAATTAAAAGATGCTTACTCCTTGGAAGGAAATTTATGACCAACCTAGATAGCATATTGAAAAGCAGAGACAGTACTTTGCCAACAAAGGTTCGTCTAGTCAAGGCTATGGTTTTTCCTGTGGTCATGTATGGATGTGAGAGTTGGACTGTGAAGAAGGCTGAGCACAGAAGAATTGATGCTTTTGAACTGTGGTGTTGGAGAAGACTCTTGAGAGTGCCTTGGACTGCAAGGAGATCCATCCAGTCCATTCGGAAGGAGATCAGCCCTGGGATTTCTTTGGAAGGAATGATGCTAAAGCTGAAACTCCAGTACTTTGGCCACCTCATGCGAAGAGTTGACTCATTGGAAAAGACTCTGATGCTGGGAGGGATTGGGGGCAGGAGGAGAAGGGGACAACAGAGGATGAGATGGCTGGATGGCATCACTGACTTGATGGATGTGAGTCTCAGTGAACTCCGGGAGTTGGTGATGGACAGGGAGGCCTGGAGTGCTGCGATTCATAGGGTCGCAAAGAGTCGGACATGACTGAGCGACTGATCTGATCTGATCTGATATGAATACATACCCAGCGTCCATTCAATTGGCCAGGTCAGACAACATGAAAATATGTCACTATTCTCTCTGTGTCCCTCAAATCTGTTTGATGTAAGCTTTTTCTAGGTCTTTAAAGTTTCCCATATCTTCCAGTTCTCTGCCTTTGTCTCAATTAAGCAAATGTCTTCATTGGGTCTCCATCTGTTGCATGGTGCCTGCCCTTTGACTTGACTCTTTAACTCAAGTACACTCATTCTCCACACCAAGACTCTTCTCAAGGTGGTGGTGGTGGTGGGGGGGGGGGGGGGGGGAAACACTTTACAAACGAGGATATTGAAGCCCCAGAAGGTTAACTAATTTGTTAAAGTTCATACAGTGACTTGTTGGTGGAGACCCTAGGCTCTCTAATTTCATAACTTACCCTTTAATCTCTCACAAAACTATTGAGCCTTTATCAGATAAATTATCAGAGCAGACATTGAGATTATATTGAAAACTGATGTCTGGACCTGCCACATATTCTACAACTTTTTCTTAAACATCACTTTTTTTCCAATTACATGAAGTCAACTCTAATCTACTTTGAGCTCTCTTTTGGGAAGAAGAAACTACCTCATTAAATACATATGTATGCCTTATAAGGGGCTTCCCTGGTGGCTCAGCAGTAGAAAATCTGCCTGTAATGCAGGAGATGTGGCTTCAATTCCTGAGTTGGGAAGATCCCCTAGTGGAGGGCACGACAACCCACTCTAGTATTCTTGCCTGGAGAATCCCATGGACAGAGGAGCCTGGAGGGCTACAGTCCATAGGGTCGCAAAGAGTTGGACATGACTGAGTGACTGAGCACGTGTGTTTTATAAGATAAATGGTAGTATGTGAAAGAATATCCACCTTAGGATGAAAGAAAATGCAGCTGTCAATAACAATGTCTATAACACTGCAGGTACAATGTGCTCTTATACAAAAACTGGACTGGGAATTTAAGTACACCTTAGTCACACAGGGAAAACTTTACATGTAACTAAACACGTGGCAGCCTAGACCGCTTTCATTCAAACAGATTAGCTGACAAACAGAAATAATTTTTTGTAAATCCATCCTAACTTAAGGAAGACTAGCAAAATGAGCCTGGTTCTACTAGGGCATGAAGGTTCATTGCAAACTCAAGCTTAATTGGGTAGGTAGTGACTGTTTCAGCAAAAATGTGGCAAAACATCCTCATTTGTTCTTAATTTATATTCATATACATATGTAATATTAATATTTCGTTAATGAAACCGTAAAGTACATATATATATATAAAATGCATAAATGTATATTTAGTACAGTAGAATTTCTTTCAGAAAAAGCTAATAATAGATTGAAGTTGGCGTCGTGGAACTGGAAAAATATGGGTATTTATGAACCATTTGTGAGGTATGTAGTAATATAATGGACCATAATAGAAAGGGAAAAGGAAGCATGTGGTCCACAGCTTTCTCTTCCTCTGTCTTTTGGCTTCTCTTTATTTTTGGAAAAAAATAAGAAAATAAAGTTATTTTTAAAAATTAAGGTGCTCTATCAATACCTTTGGGAAAGCATATTGATTTTGCCAAGCCATTCAAACATTGAAAATTTGTTTGCTCAGGTTTATTAATATGAAATATTTCAATTATGCCAAAAGGATAGAGAGCATAAATTGAACACCCATGTATTTTACTGAGATTAAGAAAGCAAACATTATAGATACAATCCTGTACAGCCAGTTCCAATATCAAATGCCTTCTTACCCCTTTTATAGGTAATCACTACCCTGATTTTGATGTTTACCATTTCAGGCATATTTTAATGTATATCTGTGAGTTTTGTGAGTCTTATGTATATATATTTATATGTATACATGCATGTATATGCCTATGAATATATGTATCTATAAGCCATATATACTCTTTACAGAATGTTTAAAAATATTTTCTATAAATGATGTAATGCATGTCTCCTTCGTAGCTTATTTTGTTCAATTGCTTATATTTTAATGATTAATCAATGGTCGATAATCATAGCTCAGGTCATTCAACTGCATAACTATCAGTTTCTTTATGTAGAGTTATTTATCTATTCTACTGTGAATGAGTATTTAGATGACTTCAATATTTTCCATTACAATGTGACAATAAAGATTCAGATTTTTTATCACAGAGTTTTGATCACTTTGATTCCTCCCTGAATCTTTCTATAGATAACCCAATCTCAAAAAAATGAAGCCCCTCCCTTATTGTCTAGAAGGTTTATACTGCTTATAATTCAGGGGGACATGTTACTAAAGGTTACTGAAAGATTAAACTTACTTGCAGTATTTCATGGAAGCTTAATAGTCCTTAATGATAAAATAATCAAATGTTGACTAAAGAGATTTTACTGGCTGGGTAATATTGCAGCTTGTGAGGATTACAGTTTAGTAGCAGGATATCCAATTTTTATAGAATGGATTCTCAAGTACAGAGTAACATCTAATACAACAGATTGTTATGAAACTGAACATTGCCCATAAAAATAGTTACACCACTGAGCTACTATTTTCAAACAAATTATTATATTCTTATAGAAAAAATTTGAGGTGATTCTTCAAAATAAGAAGCTAAACAGTACCTGAAATCACATTTTAAAGAATATACTGAACTGAATCTGTGTTAACATTTTTTTAAATCTAATTTTTGGTTAAAATCATAGGCTTTCAAATCAGGTAGACCTATTCTGTAGCACAATTCCATTTTTTTTTAACCATTTATCCAAATTTTGGTTATTTATGCTATCTGAGTCTCAGCTTCATTGTCCATAAAATGGGAAAGATAAAATCTAACTCACAGTCTTTAATACAATTTTAAATGAAATAATATATGAAATGTAATTATCCTTGCTGCTACTCTCTGCTGCTATAATGGTTACTGTTATTTATTGGTATTCAGGCTGAGTTCAGGGTTTAGATGCTGATACATGCAGTGACACATATGTTAGGGCCTAATTCTCTCTCTAAGAACTACCTGAGAAACAGTTCAAACCTGATCTACAATAAGAGTTTGACATATGCAGGCATGTCTGAATGCCAAAGAATCTAGAGTTCTATATGTGCGTATGACAAAGTGAAGAAAGGAAGTGGGAGAAAGAGAGAGGGAGAGACTGTGATTCATTGATTAACTGATCAGTTGATATCAGGTCTCAAGTTACAATGGGATTGCACAATTTCTAAAAGCAAATTTTTAAGTTAGAACCAGTACTTCTGAGAGACAATTTATCTACAGGGAAGAGTGAAATGGCAAGTTAGACTTGGCAATAAGACCAGAGATTCAGAGGAGGGTAACGCTTCTGGTAAATAACTTGATAAATGTGACTATAACCCTTATTGATCCATCTACCTTGGGGCATGTGTGGTCCGTAAGAACAGAGGTAAAACCAGAATACACAATTCCACAAACCCACAACAGTTTGAGGCCTATGCAAACATTCTGTAGGTCCTCAAACAAGAGCTATTAACAATTAACAGGAGGAAGGCAGCTGCTGTTCCTGTTCTCCGTTTGCAACAGAGTGTACAACGTCAGCGGAGAAGGCAATGGCAACCCACTCCAGTATACTTGCCTGGAAAATCCCATGGACAGAGAAGCCTGGTAGGCTACAGTCCATGGGGTCGCTAAGAGTCAGGCACGACTGAGCGACTTCACTTTCACGCATTGGAGAAGGAATGGCAACCCACTCCAGTATTCTTGCCTGGAGAATCCCAGGGACAGAGGAGCCTAGTGGGCTGCCGTCTACGGGGTCGCACAGAGTCGGACACGACTGAAGCGACTTAGCAGCAGCAGCAGTACAACATCAGGGTTCAAGCATTAAAGAAGACTGATGGGTACTGGACAAGACCTCACGTCCCAGGATCCAGAACAAGTAATCAGTCTGGAGATGCAGAAATATTCTGGTAGCCAGGGACAGATCACCACCATCAACAGGAGCAGCAAAACTATCTCGAGCATAGTGAAGAACAGCAATGATTTAAAGCAGCAACATCTGCCAACAGAAGGGCCTGGTGCAGCTGTGAGAAGAGTGCTCAAGAATGTCAGCCTGGAATTGGAAGGACGGCCTTGAGGAAGGACAGAGTGTTAGTCCACATAGGCACCCTGGTATGTGTGTGAACAAATATGGAAATTCCTAAGGATCCCAGAAATACTGTAGAAGGAAAAAAAAAATGGAAAAAAGTAATAAAAGACCTGTTATTGAACACATGGGAGTCAATGAGCTAAAGAAGATGAATGGGACATCCCTGGTAGTACAGTGGTTGA
>NW_020867104.1:0-26890 GCF_003369695.1 Bos indicus x Bos taurus
TCTTTCTCCAGATATCTGAATCGACAACACTTTTGTCTCCTTTAAGTTTTTTGCTAAATTTCCACCTTCTAAATGAAGCCTACCATGACCACCTTTTTAGCATGCCTTCCATCTTTGGCATTTCCTATCTGCCTATCCTCCTCTGCTTTGTGTTGTGTGTGTGTGGCTGATAGGTATTTATGTTTGAGGTATATTTACTTAAAAATTACAATTTTTTGTTAGTTTCGGTTGCTCTCACTAGAATATAACTTTGAATATATCTTTAAGGACAGGATCTTGTTTGTTGTTGAGTGGTAGGATTATGGTAGTTTCCTATTATTAAATTTATAAATAGAATAACTAACTAAATACAATCATATCATGAAATACCAATGATGAGAATATGACCACAATGGGTTAGATTTGGTTAATCCCATTCTATAGCATATAAGAATCTCAAAATAGAAAAGAAGAACCAGGGTGAAAGGAAAGACTACTGAGATAAGAGGAAACAGTTGTAAACTTGGCATTTCTATTGAGAGTTGCATAAAATTACCCTACTCTCACGAGTTTTTGAGAGGAAGTGATGAGAGCTACAAATGTTTGCGGTTTGGAGTTCTTGATTTCAGACTTGGTTAATGGATTATGCATAATATTTAGGAGAAAAGGTGAGGCATTTTGGGCCTTTGACATAACCATAGTAGTACATCATAGCCCATCTCATTAGCACGTCTGCACTTTCCCTTCAGCTGTAGCTGAGTTAGCAACTAAAAACCATCAAGGTTTATTTTGAGAATTTTGAAAGACTACTCTAAGGCCTTGAAATATTGTTGCTCAAGTCCTCATTAAGAATAGAGCATATACAAAGCTATAGACTTGGCTAGTCAAGAAAAGCAAAATGCTTTGAGCATTTTATCAGTGAGGTAAATGAGCATGCTTTGTTCCAATTGGTTAACCAAATGTTTAAAGTATGGCAGAAGGAATGAAAATTTCCCCAGCTGGAGGAGGGTAGAGGAGGGTGATGAGATGTCAGGTCCACATAAAATTACTTTGTTGCAAAGACTAGTTGCTTAGTCCACTGATTTGCTGCCAATTATTTGTAATAAAAAAAGAATAGTCTTTGAGGGCTTATTTTTTAAAAAATATTACTTAATTCAGCATTTGATGAGGCAAACTAATTAGTGAAAGAAATCTTAAAGAACATTAATTTAAATGTTGGCTGTAAAATAAGAAATATTTAGGTATGAAAAAGTGAGGGTAAATTTCTAATTTTGATTAAGCTTTAGAAGTAAGCTGAGGTTTTGGGGGGCTCCAAATAAAGTGCTTTTTCATACTGTTTATCGGGCTCTCAGGCAAGAACGCTGAAGTGGTTTGCAATGGCAACCCACTTCAGTGTTTCTTGCCTGGAGAATCCCAGGGACGGGGGAGCCTGGTGGGCTGCCGTCTATGGGGTCGCACAGAGTCGGACACGACTGAAGTGACTTAGCATCTCCAGGAAAGTCTGGTGTGCTGCAGTCCATGAAGTCACAAAGAGACACAAATGATTGACTGAACAACAAAATAAAATACTCTCTTCTGCTTTATGAGGGTAGAGTGTCAGATAGATGTAGATTAAAAAAATGCCCAGCTTTATTACTAATCAAATTTGGTCTGAAGAAAGCACTTCTATTCGCAGCCACAATATCTTCTAAAGTGCATGCATGCTCAGTCACTCAATCATGTCTGAACCTTTGGCAATCCCATGGAGGTGGCATGCCAGGGTCCTCTGTCTATGAGATTTCCCAGGCAAGAATACTGGAAGGGTTGCCATTTCCTCTCCAGGGGATCTTCAGACCCAGGGTCGAACCCAGTCTCCTGTGTCTCCTGCATTGGCAGGCAGATTCTTTACCACTGAGCCACCTGGGAGCCCCATCCTTCCTAACACTGCCCCACTATTAGACACACTTATCATCTGGCATAAGCAATGCTTGATAACACAGACCTCCCTCATGGATCAGGATGTTTACCACATATATGGAGCAGACAGGGAAGGCAGGGTCCTTGCATAAATGACTCCAGAAAGAGAGAAACAAGGAAAAGCCTGAATAAACTTGCTCAGTGACTTCTCCCCCTATCCACCAATTAGACCAATTAATTCTCCTCCCTTAAGGAGGGATAAGTTGCGGTGGAACGCAAGGCTAACTGGTTTCTGTAATTATAGCTAAAGTCTCCCCAGCTGGAAACAAGAGGAATGGCGGACAGATCCGCCTGCTTCGCCAACACACTTAACTCGTCACATATGTGTGATCTATTATGTTAATAGCAATTATCCATGTGTTTCAAAGTGTGTGTGTTAGTGGGAGGAGGGGGAATGGGGATTATTAAATTTCAAAATTTCCACCTCCATTTTTCAGGTAATTACACAGAGAGTTGCAAATCCGGGACTCATACATTGTTGTGCACAGTGCTGTGAAATAACGTTCACGAGTGGATGGCTCAGCCGTGGATGAAGGAGGAAGAAGAAAACGCAGCTGTGCTCTCATTAATGAGTGGAGGTCAGAATGTGGAGATGCCCACGGCCTCTGCTGAAGGCAACACTGCTGCCATCTGCTGGACTGTGCGTAGGAGAGCCCCGTCAGATAGGAGTCGGTTCAAATTATGTCCCTCCCACTTAGGAGGCATTATGCTAGGCGCCAGGTAGGGGCATCTAAAGATTACAGACGATTTCTTTGCCCCAAGGAAGCCGGGAATTTAACAGGGAGAGACACCTCGCTCAGGAGGCTGTGATAGTCTGGCTCTAATGGGTGAGCCATGAGATGGTATCACCAGGCAAGGATTTACGGAAGAGGTGACCGGAGAGTATGTCGGAAGCAAAGGTAGGGGTTCAACAGGGAGAGACGGGGAAAAGGGAATTCCAAGTGGATGCTACTTCAAACAACTTAATTCTCCTGGCTCATGAAGAGGCTCATGAACGTTCCTCCTCTTTTTTAGAAATAATCTTTTATTTCTCTCTTGTGATTGGCCTTTCCTTAGTTTATAATCGTTTCATCCATGGATCAGATTTTACTAATACAGACACTAACCGTGGAAGTTATGGGTATTGTATAAGAGCATGTTGTGCCCCTCCCTCACAGTGCTCTGATTGGGTATCTCCTGTGCCCTGCAAAACATGAGGAGACTTTATTTCAGGGAATGTCTTTGGTCTGTGGTTTACCATAGCATAAGTTTATGAGGTTGAGTTTTACAAATTCAGTTTTAATCAGATATTATTTTTGTCCTAAGAAAACTCTAAATACCACAAATAAAGCTTTCATCAGCTTAGAAACCATCTATAACTCATACGTGTAATTAGGTTTAAATGATGCTGAGACTTCACACAATCCCTGCTCAACACTTGTGATTTTACATTCTCTGCCTCTAGTGCCTGAATAGTGTGGTCCACTAGATATTTTCCTGTTATAAGCTGTGGTATGTTGAGGACCCAGCAAGTTTAAAGAGTAATAACTTTTGATTTGGCAACAGCAGAATAAAGTGAAATCCTTGCCAGCACTAAGTTTGACACATGACTGATGATATTTTCAGGTCTCAGATATGAATGTACAGTGGAGCTCTTCTGCCTGAATTTCATTTGACTTTCCTGTGGTCATCAAAATGGATGTCTTTCAATCTTTGTGTCAGTGGAGTTTGGCTTGTGTGGGACTTCGGAGATAAACCTGTCTAATACAACGAAGTTTGTGATTCCACTGGGCCCTGTCATAAAAATCAGTTTTGAAACCTGCCAAACTTAGT
This sequence comes from Bos indicus x Bos taurus, assembly GCF_003369695.1. Classification (NCBI taxonomy): domain Eukaryota; kingdom Metazoa; phylum Chordata; class Mammalia; order Artiodactyla; family Bovidae; genus Bos; species Bos indicus x Bos taurus. The sequence goes on from NW_020867104.1 coordinate 3,748, forward strand.
GAAATTGGCTGATTCTGGGGCTAGGACTTACTGCATAGTTTTGGACAACGCCTGCACATATGTTTAAAATAACCTCTTGTTTCAAATACGCTTGTGTTTAAGACTCCTTCAGTAAAGGATTTGTAACAGTAAATAAATACAATGGAAAACAAGTTTAAACAAATGTTTTAAATTTACTTATCCATTTAGTGCTTGAAATACTCTATTTCTCTTCCAAAGCTCCATTTCCACCATCTCTTCTTTTTAAATCCAAATGTTCTTAACATTAATTTAGAAGATGTGCAAAGCTAGGCCAAGGAAAAGGAGTCAAAACTATAAAATCCAGTTAGAAAATGTAAGGAAATGAGCCAAATTAGAAGCAAAGCCAGTACCCAGGGCAATGTGGAAATATTGGACAAAGACACTGCTTTGGAGATGGAGCAGACTGAAAGTGATGACATCTTCTTGTTGAGCCACAAAGAGACACACTATTATCCTGGCCTTGGATGGCTTACAGTGCATTGAAGAGATACGGCTTGTTCTGATGAAAATAAACAGTAACACAAAATAGCAGGTGCTGAGCCAGTGAGTAGGGCAGTAGCAGGTGTACAACATCAAGGGCGAGTGTGGTGAGGAATGGGCTATGAGGAGGGAGGGGTTAGTGTAGGTCTGCCTCTCTCAGTTGTTATTTTTAAGTTAGGAAGTATTATAAATGTGGGAGGTGTTTGCGTGCATGCTCAATCACGTCCAGTTCAGTTCAGTCGTTCAGTCGTGTCCGACTCTTCGTAACTCCATGGATTGTAGCCTGCCAGGCTCCTCTGTCCAGGGAATTTTCCAGGCATGCATGCTGGAGTGGGTTGCCATTTCCGTTTCCAGGGCATCTTCCCAAGCCAGAATGGAACCCATGTCTTTTGCATCTCCTGCATTGACAGGTGAATTGCTTTCCACTGAGCCACCTGAGAAGCCCCAAAGGTGAGAAATATATATAGTGTTTAAACAGAGCAGATACTAATTATCTCACAATAACTATCATTTGTTAAATACTATGTGTCAGCTATTGTGGTCAGGTGCTTTATATACATTATTTTACTCAATCTTTACAATTTTCTGTGACTTAATACTATTTTTGGAGAAGGCAATGGCATCCCACTCCAGTACTCTTGCCTGGAAAATCCCATGGATGGTGGAGCCTGGTAGGCTGCAGTCCATGGGGTCGCTGACTTCACTTTCACTTTTCCCTTTCACACATTGCAGAAGGAAATGGCGGCCCACTCCAGTGTTCTTGCCTAGAGAATCCCAGGGACGGGGAAGCCTGGTGGGCTTCCGTCTATGGGGTCGCACAGAGTCAGACACGACTGAAGCGACTTAGCAGCAGCAGTAGCAGTAAATACTATTTTTCCCCAAAATTACAAATGGCAACTTCAGATACCCAAAGTCACATAACTTCTACAGGACAGAACCCAGATTCAAAGCAAAACATGCCTGATTTCAAAGCCCTAACTTTAAACCATGCTTTTACTGTCAGTGTATAGCTAATGAACAATTATCTGCATGTTGTAATAAGATTGTCAAGGTGATGATACAGAGAATTTCATTCCTATGATGAAACATATGTTATTTTGGTTAGAAATTCCTGAGATGATAATTATAAAAACTATTTAACAAACATGGATGAATGTTTTTCACATAATGTCAAATGTAAAAAGAATAATATAATAAACATATACATTGTGTTTACAATTATATCAAAACTCTGTATGCATATAGACAAAACCCTGGTATAGAAGATTAAAAGGAAAATAGTTTTCTTGGAATGAAAAGAGTCATAGTTAATTTTTTATTTAAAATTTTTAGTGTTGAAATTTTGCCATTAAGATTTTTATAAATTAAGTTAGAAAGATTAATGCTATTAGACTAATTCAGTGAAGGAAATTTAAAGCTCGGTGCTGGAAACCTATCATTCTCAAATGAAAATTACAACTTGTTTTAAAACAGGAAATCACTTTGGGAGGTCAGGACATAATGGAAACTCTCAAGCAGATAAGGTTTAGTTTATGAGGGTGAATTTTCAATTGTTTTACTAGAAAATGTTTATTTGTCCTCTTCAGAAATTTGCATTAAAGTTGCCATTTCAGAAGACAAGAATGTTTACAGAATAGGGTCTCACCCTGCTCCCTCCCTCTTTTACATGTCTCCCTGTGTCCCACAGCAATCCATTTTGACAAATAAGCACCTTTCTTTCTTGCTGAGTTCTCCTCCACCACACCTCTTATCTAGAAACTCTACTTGACTTCTAGGGCTCACAAAGGAACAAGAGCTTTTTCCAAAGGAAGAGGGAAATGGTGTGGATTTTTTTTTAGGCCATAACAGTTTCTTGAGTGTGAGAACTGCTTGATGATTCTACTTCATGGAGATACAGTTCAAAGCTCTCAATGAAGCTAGAATTTGAATCCATAGGTAGAAATACAATTTACTGTTTTGTTTTTCCGTAGGGATAGTGAAAAACTGTAAATCTTCTTATCCTCTTTTTAACTGACTCACCTAATTGAGTTGCTCTCTATTGTCTCTGCAAATATTCTGCCTTACGCCTGCTCCACTGAGAAAGTCTAAGCACCAGGTACAGTCTTGCATATCTCCCTCACTTCTTTCTCATTCATCTACAGCCAAATCTGTACATGCAAATAGTACTTATTGCTGTAACTGTGTGTTTTAATAGATATTATGCACACTGGTGAAATGTGTGCAAAAATGAAGTTGTAGAAAACGGTTGAATAGTCTTTTGAGTAGCATATGGGTAATGTAGCTTATAGGAACGATAATGAATTACTTGTGGAAGAGATAGGTTTCTAAACAAATTTTAGAAAGATTATGCGCTCAGATTGCATTGAAAGTTTAAGTTTTTGCTTTATTTTAAAGAAACTCAAACTGGAGATTTTAGAACAAGTGCAATAAAACTATTATTTGCCATACATTCAAATAATGGCTTAGACTCTACATCAAAACATTTGCTTATGAATGTACACTTATGTTTTAAGTTAAAATAGAATCTTTAAGGTATGTAATTTTAATTATGATTCCCCAATGTAATTGACTTTTAAGAAAATTATTAACTAATTGCCAGTTTCATAGATAAGGGATTGAGAGAGTTTTGACTATATCAGTATCACCTTGTATTTCAGTTGTAAAGGCACAGCACATTCAGTGGCAAAATCAGAAGTAAAGAGTTTGCTATTTTGAAAGATCCCTAATAATTTTGAACTTCTTTGAGAGTTTTTTTCATTTACTTTTGCTTCTATTCCATTTTATGCTTAAAATACTGAGTCTGTTTTATTCCTTTTTCATTCATTCAAACTGCTCTTCTCCTTCTATGGTAGAGACTAGCTGTTGAACAAATACATATTCTCCCCATTCTTTTTCAAACTGGCCCAGACTTTTCAGTGGCACATACTGCCCTATAGTTAGAAGAAAGATCATATTTCCCAACATTTATTGCTGCTGGGTGTGACCAGGTATATTAGTTTTTATGGCTGTTGTATCAAATTGGCACAAATGTAGTAGCTGAGAATAACACAAATTTGTTACATCCTGGTTCTGCAGTTCAGAAGTCTGGGCTAGCTTGGTTTCTCTACTCCAGGTTTTATAATGCAAAAATCGAGGTGTCACAGTGACTGTGTTCTCATTTGAAAGGCTCTGGGGAAGGATTCATACCCAGACTCATTCAGGTTGTTGGCAGAATCTAATTCCTTGGTTTTGTAGGACCAGAACACTGTTTCCTTGCCTGCTGTCAGCTTCAGGCTGCTCTTAGCACCTTGAGGCCTCTCACTGGTCATTGCATGTGGATCCCTACATCTCAGGGCCAGTAGAGGTGTTGTGTTTAGAACCATGCTGGGAATGTCTGATTTCCCCTTATACCCTGGCCTGCTTTTGCCTCCAGCTGGAGAAAGTACTCCACTTTTTACCAGCTCATATGATTAAGTCAGCCCCACCTGAATAATCGCCCTATTTTAAGATCTGTAACCTTAATTACATTGGCAAAGTCCCATTTGCCATTTAATTTAACATAGTTGCAGGGATTGGGGGTAGACATTTTGGGGGAGCCATTCCATCTACCACAGTCGGTGATTATGGAGTTCTGGCTGATGAATGGAAATGGAGATGTTGTGTACAACTCATGGATGTTCCCTTCAAGGAGAGAAGAGATTCCTGTTTCATTCTGTGCTCACCCTGCTGTTGAGAGAGCAAGGCAGCCTCCTTGAAACTGGAGTCAAGGACCACACCCCAGGGATGGGAGAGTGGAAGCTGGAAGGGGCTGAATACTTTTGAAAAGTTATTTCGTAAGTCCAGTTTGGCTCTGTCTGTGTTTGTTTCACATGAAAGAGAAATGATTTCTCCTTAAATCCCTGTTATTCGAATTTTTCTGTTATATATGTCATTCAACCTACTACTGAAAAACATGCTCTCCAAACTTTGTAACATTTTCTTAGCTCATTACAGTATCTAGCACAGATTGACAAAATTAAATGTATTTGGCTTCCCAATTCATTATATTTAATATGAGTAATAGATATTATCAAAGATTTTGAAGACGGTAACAGACGATGACATGGTTGGATGTCATCACCCACTCAAACATGAAACAACTTCTGAATGCTGGCAGAGGACATCAGGCATGCAGAAAAGCAGCCCATTGTCTTCGAAAGGAGGTAGGAAAAAATATAAAAGATAAAAAGAGAGACAAAATAGGTAGGGACGGAAATCCATCCCGGGAAGGGAGTCCTAAAAAAGAGAGGTTTCCAAACACCAGGAAACACTCTCACTGGCAAGTCTCTGGCTAGCCTTGGAACCTCAGAGGGCAATGTAACTGGGAGGAAAAATAAATAAATAATTAAAATCCACAGATTACACGCCCAACAGTAACTCCCAGCGGAGAAGAAGTGCAGATGCCCTCATCTGCCACTAGCAAGCGGGGGCTGGGCAGGGAGGCACAGTCTGCATTGCTTAGAGTAAGGACCGGGCCTGAATGCCCCAAGGGCAATCTGAGGGAACTAACTTGAGACAGCAAACCAGACTGTGGCATAGCTATCCCTCGAAAAGCCCTAACCTAAGACACTGCCAGGCCCGCTCACAGAACAAAGGACTGAGCAGAGCTAGCTGGCTGTGGACCGGCCCATCCCCTGCTGGAGACAGGCAGGTGAGGGCAGCCAGAGCTGGAAGGGGGCAATCATGGCCCCAGAGAGGCATCATCCACCAAACTGCAAGCAGGCTTCTTGCTAACCAAGACTTCTTGGGATTCTGGACGATCTATATCTGCCGGGAGGGTCGCAGCCAGAGATCAGCTCCCCAGAAGAGACACACGGCACACCTGAGAAGGTGAGCTGGTTTTACACCCAGAAAATCGAGCAGCAGGGACGGGGGAGGCAATAAGCCACAGCAACTGCGCTCACCAAGCACCTGGTCACCTGAGCTGCTTGGACCTGGGAAGGGCACAAAATGCAGGCCCAACTGAGTCTGTGCCTTTGTGGAGTACCCGAGTACCTGAACCTGAACGGCTTAGACCTGGGAAGTGCATACAAGCCAGGACCAACCTCAGACAGTTCCCGGCAGAGCAACCTAGAGCCTAAGCAGTGTAGACAGGGAAAGCACACACACCGTGAGCAGGGGCAAACCCAGTGTGGCCGAGACACTGGAAGCACACGCCAGTGTTGTTTGTTTGCAGTGTTCCTCCCTCCCCACAGCGTGACTGAACAAGTGAGGCTTAAAAAGTGTCCACCACCGCCCCCTTGTGTCAGGGTGGAAATTAGACACTGAAGAGACCAGCAAACAGAAGAAGCTAAAACAAACAGGGAAGTGACAGGTGCAATAGATTAAAACCCTGTAGTTAGCACCAACTTCATAGAAAGGGGCCTATAGATTTTGAGAAGTATAAGCCAGATCAAGGAACTATCTTAAAATGAACTGACCCCACACTGTCCACAACAACACCAGAGAAAGTCCTAGATATATTTTTTACTATTCTTTAAAAAAAAAAAAAAAAAAGTTTTATTTTTAAGCCCTCTATTACTCCTTTAATTTTCATTTTTATAACCTACCATTACTTTGCAAATAAAAAAGACCCTATTTTTTAAAGCCAACTTCATATATATATATTTTATAATTTTTATGACTTTTTTTTTCTTTAATATTGTATTTTTGAGAATCCAACCTCTATTCTAGGTTTTTAATCTTTGCTTTTTGGTATTTGTTATCAATTTTGTACCTTTAAGAACCCAATCTTCAGTACCCATTTTTACTTGGGAGCGAGATTACTGGCTGGATTGCTCTCTCCCCTTTGGACTCTCCTCTTTCTCCACCAGGTCACCTCTATCTCCTCCCTCCTCCTTCTCTTCTCTACCCAACTCTGTGAATCTCTTTGTGTGTTCCGGGTTGTGGAGAACACTTAGGGAACTGACTACTAGCTGGATCTGTCTCTCTCCTTTTGATTCCCTCTTTTATCCTTCTGGCCACCTCTGTCTCCTTCCTCCCTCTTCTCTTCTCTGTATAACTCCGTGAACATCTCTGAGCGGTCCAGACTTTGGAGAGCACATAGGGAAGTGAGTACTGGCTAGCTTGCTCTTGCCCCTTTTGATTCCCCCTCTTCTCCTCCTGGTCACCTCTATCTCCCTACACCCTCTTCTCTTCTCCATGTAACTCTGTGAACCTCTCTGGGTGTCCCTCATTGTGGAGAAACTTCATCTTTAACCTAGATGTTTTATCATTGGTGCTGTATAGATTGAGAAGTCTTAAGGCTACTGTAAGAATAAGACTGAAAACCAGAGGCAGGAGGCTTAAGTCCAAATCCTGAGAACACCAGAGAACTCCTGACTCCAGGGAACATTAATTGATAGGAGCTCATCAAACCCCTCCATACCTACACTGAAACCAGGCACCACCCAAGGGCCAACAAGTTCCAGAGCAAGACATACCACGCAAATTCTCCAGCAACACAGGAACATAGCCCTGAGCTTCAATATACAAGCTGCCCAAAGTCACACCAAACCCGTTAACATCTCATAACTCATTACTGGACACTTCGTTGCACTCCAGAGAGAAGAAATACAGCTCCACCCACCAGAACACTGACACAAGCTTCCCTAACCAGGAAACCTTGACAAGCCACCTGTCCTACCCTACCCACAGTGAGGAAACTCCACAATAAAGGGGAATCACAAACTGCCAGAACAGAAAGGGCACCCCAAACACAGCAATATGAACAAGATGAAGAGCCAGAGAAATATCCAGCAGGTAAAGGAACTGGATAAATGCCCACCAAACCATACAAAAGAGGAAGAGATAGGGAATCTACCTGATAAAGAATTCTGAATAATGATAGTGAAAATGATCCAAAATCTTGAAAACAAAATGGAGTTACAGATAAATAGCCTGGAGACAAGGACTGAGAAGATGCAAGGAGTGTTTAACAAGGACCTAGAAGAAATAAAGAGTCAATATATAATGAATAATGCAATAAATGAGATCAAAAACACTCTGGAGGAAGCCAACAGTAGAATAACTGAGGCAGAAGATAGGATAAGTGAGATAGAAGATAGAATGGTAGAAATAAATGAAACAGAGAAGAAAAAAGAAAAACAAATTAAATGAAATGAGGACAATCTCAGAGACCTCTGGGACAATGTTAAATGCCCCAACATTCGAATCATAGGAGTCCCAGAAGAAGAAGACAAAAAGAAAGACCATGAGAAAATATTTGAGGAGATAATAGTTGAAAACTTGCCTAAAATGGGGAAGGAAATAATCACCCAAGTCCAAGAAACCCAGAGAGTCCCAAACAGGATAAACCCAAGGCGAAACACCCCAAGACACATATTAATCAAATTAACAAAGATCAAACACAAAGAATAAATATTAAAAGCAGCAAGGGAAAGACAACAAATAACACACAAGGGGATTCCCATAAGGATAACAGCTGATCTTTCAGTAGAAACTCTTCAGGCCAGGAGGGAATGGCAGGACATACTTAAAGTGATGAAAAAAATAACCTACAGCCCAGATTATTGTACCCAGCAAGGATCTCATTCAAATATGAAGGAGAAATCAGAAGCTTTACAGACAAGCAAAAGCTGAGAGAATTCAGCACCACCAAACCAGCTCTCCAACAAATGCTAAAGGATCTTCTCTAGACAGGAAACACAGAAAGGGTGTATTAACTCGAACCCAAAACAATAAAGTAAGTGGCAAAGGGATCATACTTATCAATAATTACCTCAAATGTAAATGGATTGAATGCCCCAACCAAAGACAAAGACTGGCAAATGGATACAAAAACAAGACCCCTATATATGCTGTCTACAAGAGACCACCTTGAAACAAGGGACACATACAGACTGAAAGTGAAGGGCTGGAAAAAGATATTCCATGCAAATAGAGACCAAAAGAAAGCAAGAGTAGCAATACTCATATCAGATAAAATAGACTTTAAAACAAAGGCTGTGAAAAGAGACAAAGAAGGACACTACATAATGATCAAAGGATCAATCCAAGAAGAAGATATAACAATTATATATGCACCCAACATAGGCACCACAATATGTAAGACAAATGCTAACAAGTATGAAAGGAGAAATTAACAATAACACAATAATAGTGGGAGACTTTAATATCCCACTCACAGCTATGGATAGATCAACTAAACAGAAAATTAACAAGGAAACACAAACTTTAAATGATACAATAGACCAGTTAGGCCTAATTGATATCTATAGGACATTTCACCCCAAAAGAATGAATTTCACCTTTTTCTCAAGTGCACACAGAATGTTCTCCAGGATAGATCACATCCTGGGCCATAAATCTAGCCTTGGTAAATTCAAAAAAAATTGAAATCATTCCAAGCATCTTTTCTGACCACAATGCAGTAAGATTAGATCTCAATTACAGGAGAAAAACTATTAAAAATTCCAATATATTGAGGCTGAACAACACGCTGCTGAATAACCAACAAATCACAGAAGAAATCAAAAAAGAAATCAAAATATGCATAGAAACGAATGAAAATGAAAACACAACCCTAAACCTATGAGACACTGTAAAAGCAGTGCTAAGGGGAAGGTTCATAGCAATACAGGCATACCTCAAGACACAAGAAAAAAGTCAAATAGGTAATCTAACTCTACACCTAAGTAACTAGAAAAGGAAGAATTGAAGAACCCCAGGGTTCGTAGAAGGAAAGAAATCTTAAAAATTAGGGCAGAAATAAATGCAAAAGAAACAAAAAAGACCATAGTAAAAATCAACAAAGCCAAAAGCTGGTTCTTTGAGAAGATAAAATTGACAAACTGTTAGCCAGACTCATCGAGAAACAAAGGCAGAAGAGTCAAATCAACAAAATTAGAAATGAAAATGGAGAGATCACGACAGACAACACAGAAATACAAAGGATCATAAGAGACTACTATCAGCAATTATATGCCAATAAAATGGACAACGTGGAAGAAATGGACAAATTCTTAGAAAAGTACAACTTTCCAAAACTGAACCAGGAAGAAATAGAAAATCTTAACAGACATATCACAAGCACGGAAATTGAAACTGTAATCAGAAATCTTCCAGCAAACAAAACCCCAGGACCAGACGGCTTCACAGCTGAATTCTACCAAAAAGTTAGAGAAGAGCTAACACCTATCCTACTCAAACTCTTTCAGAAAATTGTAGAGCAAGGGAAACTTCCAAACTCATTCTATGAGGCCACCATCACCCTAATACCAAAACCTGACAAAGATGCCACAAAAAAAGAAAACTACAGGTCAATATCACTGATGAACATAGATGTAAAAATTCTTAACAAATTCTAGCAAACAGAATCCAACAACACATTAAAAAGATCATACGTCATGACCATGTGGGCTTTATCCCAGGGATGCAAGGATTCTTCAATATCTGCAAATCAAACAATGTAATACACCACATTAACAAATTGAAAAATAAAAGCCATATGATTATGCAATAGATGCAGAGAAAGCCTTTGAAAAGCCTATGATAAAAACTCTCCAGAAGGCAGGAATAGAAGGAATATACCTCAACATAATAAAAGCTATATATGACAAACCCACAACAAACATTATCCTCAATGGTGAAAAATTGAAGGCATTTCCCTTAAAGTCAGGAACAAGACAAGGGTGCCCACTTTCACCACTACTGTTCAACATAGTTTTGGAAGTTTTGGCCACAGCAATCAGAGCAGAAAAAGAAATAAAAGGAATCCAAATTGGAAAAGAAGAAGTAAAACTCTCACTGTTTGCAGATGACATGATCCTCTACATAGAAAACCCTAAAAGGCTCCGCCATCCCTGGGATTCTCCAAGAAAGAACACTGGAGTGGGTTGCCATTTCCTTCTCCAATGCATAAAAGTGAAGTCCCTCAGTCATGTCCGACTCTGTGCGACCCCATAGACAGCAGCCCACCAGGCTCCACCGTCCCTGGGATTCTCCAGGCAAGAACACTGGAGTGAGTGATTACTAAGCTATTGACCATTAATACGTGGTGTTTTATAAGTGCTACTGTAGGAGTCTTCAGAATTCTGAGCTACCAAAAAGGTTAACCAATTAAACAAGATAGACATTTATTCATATGCAACTTGCGTCTGCCTTCTCTCTTTTTAAGATTCTGTCTCTCTGTCCAACCAATAAAGAAAGAGGCTAACATACTCCATAGCAGTATCTTTCCACAGCAACAGAAAGGGAGTAGTAGATAAATATATCTCCTTTGACTCAAAATAAGCCCACTGACCACAGAAGTTACTGTTTTTAATTGTAAAAAAAATATTGGAAACGTTTTTTGTCTTCATTTAGCTTTAGATCATCTTCTCAGCAAAGTACTTCTAATTTTATTTTTTTCCTGAAATGAACAAGAGTCTTTGATATTGAATTTAGACTTTCTGACCAATAGCTCTAGTTTTGTAGAGCTTTTTGGATTTATCTTTGGCCACAGTGGCACCTCTTTGTAGATTTTATGTAGTTTTGTGTGCTCATTAGAGCTCACCATGTTTAGGCAAAGAAATTTGTTTACATCAATGCTTCTTAAACTTCTTCGTATCAGGATTTTGGTACACTCTTTACACTATTGCAGATGAGTGAGACTTCCTGTATTAAATTTAAAAATACTGGTGCAAAATAGGACTATAATGTGTACCAACTTTTTGTGTTTACAAGTAAGCAAAAGGAAACCTCTGAGATTTCAATGATTATGAATGATAATAATGTTACAGAGATTATAGAAGAAATAAAGTGAAGAAAACTAGTATGGGCACTGAAGTACTGAGAAAAAACTGAATTAATATCTGAAAATGCACATAATTATACTAAAAAGCAACCATCTAAGAAAATTTTTTTAAAAGAATGCACAGCAATTCATTAGCTAGCACAGTAATGATATTATTACATGTGTAGTTTCTCTAAACTACATTGTACACATAAACAATTACAAAATTAAATAAAGTCTTGCCAATAACCTTCAGATATGCAGATGACACCACCCTTATGGCAGAAAATGAAGAGGAACTAAAAAGCCTCTTGATGAAAGTGAAAGTGGAGTGAAAAAGTTGACTTAAAGCTCAACATTCAGAAAACGAAGATCATGGCATCCGGTCCATCACTTCATCGGAAATAGATGGGGAAACAGTGGAAACAGTGTCAGACTTTATTTTTTGGGGGCTCCAAAATCACTGCAGATGGTGACTGCAGCCATGAAATTAAAAGACGCTTACTCCTTGGAAGGAAAGTTATGACCAACCTAGATAGCATATTCAAAAGCAGAGACATTACTTTGCCAACAAAGGTCTGTCTAGTCAAGGCTATGGTTTTTCCAGTGATCATGTATGGATGGGAGAGTTGGACTGTGAAGAAGGCTGAGTGCTGAAGAATTGATGCTTTTGAACTGTGGTGTTGGAAAAGACTCTTGAGAGTCCCTTGGACTGCAAGGAGATCCAACCAGTCCATTCTGAAGGAGATCAGCCCCGGGGTTTTTTTGGAAGGAATGATGCTAAAGCTGAAACTCCAGTACTTTGGCCACCTCATGCGAAGAGTTGACTCATTGGAAAAGACTCTGATGCTGGGAGGGATTGCGGGCAGGAGGAGAAGGGGACGACAGAGGATGAGATGGCTGGATGGCATCACCGACTTGATGGACATGAGTCTGAGTGAACTCCAGGAGTTGGTGATGGACAGGGAGGCCTGGCGTGCTGCGATTCATAGGGTTGCATAAAGTCAGACACAACTGAGCGACTGAACTGAACTGAATTGTGGTAGTTTAGTAGCTAAGTTGTGCCTGACTCTTTTGACTTCATGGACTGTAGCCCACCAGGCACCTCTGTCCATGGGATTTCCCAGGCAAGGATACTGGTGTATGTTGCCATTTCCTCCTTCAGGATATCGTCCTGACCCAGGAATTGAATCTGCATCTCCTGCATTGCAGGAAGTCTCTTGCATTGCAAGTGGATACTTTACCAACTGAGCCACCAGGAAAGCCCATAAGTAATGTCTTAGTGATATTAGGAAAAACAGTTTTGGTTTTGTAGCTACATGAAAGTAACTCAGGAACCCCTCAGTGTCATGGACCATGCTTTGAGAACCACTAGTTTAGACGTTCTCTCTCCCTGATGTAACTGTATAAAATTGTAGGGACAGACTATTAGTTTCAGGACTTTTCCATCTTTTTTGAGCAATATTCTCCTTGAAAATCTAACGCCATAAGATCCTATTTTTCCCCTTTCTCCTTACTGGTTTTAAATCAGCTTTCATGAAGTTTAGGGTAGAAAATAATCATAGACTCTTAGAATTGCTGAGAGTTTTAATTAAAAGAAATGCTAACATGTTCCATAGTATTCCTGATTGCCACCCAGAATTTCTGCTTGAGTATCTCTGTGCCTGTGTGTCACCACCTGAGTATACATATCCCTTGCTATTGGGAGTATGGTGACTTTTTCATCACCTTCTTAATTTCATAAACTAAGCTATACAGTGATGGTTGTAGCAGGCAGTGGAAATAACCTTGCATCTTGGCTGCTAGCATGGAGTTCTTTTTGTTTTTAGCTTAAAACTGCTGTTTTATAGATAATATTTAGAATTGTGTATCAAGAGTAATTGCAAAAAAAAAAAAACTTCATAGATTTTCTCATCAGCAGTGTTACAATAAATACACAGAGGATATTTTTAGAAAATGTATTGGAAATGTATAATATAGCTCTTTCCACCTGCCCTCATGAGTAAGTCTCTGCTTCATAACTTCTTAGGAAAAGACTACTTTACCTTAGTAGGAATCTATGTCTCAGAGAGATGTACCATCAGACAGCTTGAGTTCAGGAAGTGGTTAGCTATTTGTTTAATAATTAGTGATATTGAGCATCTTTTCATGTGCCTTTAGGCCAACTGTATGACTTCTTTAAAGAGATGTCTCTTTAGATCTTCTATGTATTTTTTTATTGGGTTTATTTTTTTTAATGAGCTACATGAGCTGTTTGTATATTCTAGAGCTTAATCCCTTGTTGGTTGCTTCATTTGCAAATATTTTCTCCCACTCTATGGGTTTTCTTTTTGTTTTGCTTATGGTTTCCTTTGCCATGCAGGAGCTTTTAAGTTTAATTAGGTTGCTTTTACTTATATTTTTAATTTCATTTATCTCAGAGGTGGATCCAAAAAGATGTTATGGCAATTTATGTCAAAAAGTGTTCTTCTTATGTTTTCCTCTAATAGTTTTATAGTGTCCAGTCTTGCATTTAGGTCTTTGATCCATTTTGAGTTTATTTTTGTATATGTTGTCAAGACACTGTCCTAATTTAATTTTTTTTTTTTTTTTTTTTTGCGCAGAGCAGTCCACTTTTCCCACCACCATTTATTGAAGACACTGACTTTTCCCCATTTATATTCTTGCCTCCTTTGTCATAGATTATTTGAACATAGGTACGTGAGTTTATTTCTGGGCTTTCTATCCTATTCCATCAATCTATATTTCTGTTTTTGTATCAGTGTTGTACTATTTTGATTACTGTAGCTTTGTAGTATAGTCTGAAGTCAGAGATTCCTCCAACTCCATTTTTATTTCTCAAGATTTTTTCAAGTATTTGGGGTCTTTTGTGTGTACATCTAAATTTTACAATTTTTTGTCCTAGTTCTATGAAAAATGACATTGGTGATTTGACAGTGATTGCATTGGGTAGATTGCCTTGGGAAGTATATTCATTTTAACAATGTTGGTTTTTCCAATTCAAGTACATGGTTCATCCTTCCATCTGTTTGTGTCATCTCCAATTTCTTTCATCAGCTTCTTATAGTTTTCAGAGTAGAGGTCTTTTGTATGCTTAGGTAGATTTATTCCTAGGTATATTTTATTCTTTTCAATGTGATGCTAAATGGCATTGCTTCCTTAATTTTTCTTTCTGATCTTTTGTTGTTGGTGTATATGAATGCAAAATATTTCTGTGTATTAATTTTGAATCCTGGAACTTTACCAAATTCATTGATGAGCTCTGATAATTTTCTGGTAGACTCTAGGGTTTTTAATGTATAGTTTCATGTCATCTTCAAACACTGACAATTTTACTTCTTCTTTTCCAATTTGGATTACTTTTATTTCTTTTATTCTCTGATTTCCACAGCTACAACTTCCAAAGCTTCCCTGGTGGCTCAGACAGTAAAACTTCCAAAACAGTGTTCAATAAGAGTGGTGACAATGAACATTCTTGCTTTGTTCCTGATCTTAGAAGGAATGCCTTCAACTTTTCACCATTGAGAATGATGTTAGCTGTGGGTTTGTCATGTATAGCCTTTTTTATGTTGAGGTAATTTCCATCTGTGCTCATTTTCTGGCGAGTTCTTATCATAAATTAGTGTTGAATTTTGTCAAAAGCTTTTTCTGCATATATTAAGACGATATTTTTCTTTTATCTTAATTTAAAATTTTTTATTGAAGTATAGTTGATTTACAATGTTGTGTCTATCTCTGTTGCACAGCAACATGACTTGTTATACACATATAGGCATTCTTTTTTTAATATTCTTTTCCATTATGGTTTATCACAGGATGTTGAGGATAGTTCCCTGTGTTATACAGTAGGACCTTGTTGTTCATCCGTCCTATATATAATAGTTTACATATGCTAATCTTGAACTCCCAGTTCTTCCCCCCTGGTCCTCTCCCCCTTGGAAACCACAAATCTATTCTCTATGGCTATGAGTCTGTTTTCGTTTTCTGGATAGGTTTGCTTGTGCCATATTTAGATTCCTTATGAGATTACATAAGTAATATCATATGGTATTTTTCTTTCTCCTTCTGACTTACTTTGCTTAGTAGGATAATCTCTAGTTGCTTCCATATTGCTGCAAATGCCTCAGTAGTATTCCACTGTTTATATGTACCACATCTTCTTTATCCATTCATCTGTCTATGGACATTTAGGTTGTTTCCATGTTTTGGCTATTGTAATGCTATTGTAGTGCTTCTATGAACATAGGGGTGCATGTATCTTTTTGAATTATAATTTTGTCCAGATATATGCCCAGGAGTATGCTTGCTCGATATATATTAATTCTATTTTTAGTTTTAAAGGAACCTCCACACTAGTTTCTATAGTGGCTGCACCAACTTACATTCCCAGTAACAGTGTTGAAGGGTTCCCTTTTCTCCACACCCTCTCCAGGATTTGTTACTCATAAACTTTTTAATGATGGCCATTTTGACTGGTGTGAAGTGGTATCTCATGTAGTTTTTGATTTGCATTTCTCTAATAATTAGCTCAGTTGGACATGACTGAGTGACTGAACTGAGCTGAACTAAACTGAATAATTAGTGATGTTGAACATCTTTTCATGTGCCTATTGGTCATCTATATGTCTTCTTTGGAGAAATGTCTATTAAAAATATGTAAAGACAACCTACAGAAAGGGAGACATATTTGAAAATGAAGCAGCAGACAAGGGGTTATTATCCATGGTGACATTTCCTAGGTGCTGTTTCCGAGTCTCTGTTAACCTGTTTCTCCCTTGAACCTTTGCTCTGCTCTGGCTGCTGCTGAGAAGACTACTCCCTATGAACTCTGGGCACTTCCATTATCTGACCTGTCAGATGCAAACCAGAACTCCCTATGGGCAAACACTGACCAATGGAAGACAGTGGAAGCAGACACATAAAATCCCTCTCCATTTCCTCTTCTTTGTCCATTTGGGGGCATCAGTTCAGTTCAGTTCAGTCGCTCAGTCATGTCCAACTCTTTGTGACTCCATGAATTGCAGCACACCAGGCCTCCCTGTCCATCACCAACTCCTGGAATTCACTCAAACTCACGTCCATCAAGTCTGTGATGCCATCCAAACATCTCATCCTCTGTCGTCCTCTTTTCCTCCTGCCCCCAATCCTTCCCAGAATCAGAGTCTTTTCCAATGAGTCAACTCTTCACATGAGGTGGCCAAAGTATTGGAGTTTCAGCTTTAGCATCATTCCTTCCAAAAAACCACTCAGGACTGATCTCTTTTAGAATGGACTGGTTGGATCTCCTTACAGTCCAAGGGACGCTCAAGAGTCTTCCCCAACACCACAGTTCAAAAGCATCAATTCTTCCATGCTCAGCTTTCTTCACAGTCCAACTTTCACATCCATACATGACTACTGGAAAAACCATAGCCTTGACTAGACGGATCTTTGTTGGCAAAGTAATGTCTCTGCTTTCCAATATGCTGTCTAGGTTGGTCATAACTTTCCTTCCAAGGAGTAAGCATCTTTTAATTTCATGGCTGCAGTCACCATCTGCAGTGATTTTGGAGCCCCCCAAAATAAAGTCTGCCACTGTTTCCCATCTATTTCCCATGAAGTGATGGGACCAGATGCCATGATCTTTGTTTTCTGAATGTTGAGCTTTAAGCCACTTTTTCACTCTCCACTTTCACTTTCATCAAGAGGCTTTTGAGTTCCTCTTCACTTTCTGCCATAAGGGTAGTGTCATCTGCATATCTGAGGTTATTGATATCCTCCTAGCAATCTTAGTTGCAGCTTGTGTTTCTTCCAGCCCAGCATTTCTCATGATGTACTCTGCATATAAGTTAAATAAACAGTGTGACAATATACAGCCTTGACATACTCCTTTCCTATTTGGAACCAGTCTGTTGTTCCATGTCCAGTTCTAACTGTTGCTTCCTGACCTGCATATAGGTTCTCAAGAGGCAGGTCAGGTGGTCTGGTATTCCCACCTCTTTCAGAATTTCCCACGGTTTGCTGTGATCCACACAGTCAAAGGCTTTGGCATAGTCAATAAAGCAGAAATAGATGTTTCTCTGGAACTCTCTTGCTTTTTTGATGATCCAGCGGATGTTGGCAATTTGATCTCTGATTCCTCTGCCTTTTCTAAAACCAGCTTCAACATCTGGAAGTTCACGGTTCACGTATTGCTGAAGCCTGGCTTAGAGAATTTTGAGCATTACTTTACTTGCATGTGAGATGAGTGCAATTGTGCAGTAGTTTGAGCATTCTTTGGCATTGCCTTTCTTTGGGGTTGGAATGAAAACTGACCTTTTCCAGTCCTGTGGCCGTTGCTGAATTTTCCAAATTTGCTGGCATATTGAGTGCAGCACTTTCACAGTATCATCTTTCAGGATTTGAAATAGCTCAACTGGAATTCTATCACCTCCACTAGCTTTGTTCATAGTGATGCTTCCTAAGCCCCACTTGACTTCACATTCCAGGATGTCTGGCTCTAGGTCAGGGATCACACCATCAGGATTATCTGGGTCATGAAGCTCTTTTTTGTACAGTTCGTCTGTGTGTTCTTGCCACCTCTTCTTAATATCTTCTGCTTCTGTTAGGTCCATACCATTTCTGTCCTTTATCGAGCCCATCTTTGCATGAAATGTTCCCTTGGTATCTCTAATTTTCTTGAAGACATCTCTAGTCTTTCCCATTCTGTTGTTTTCCTCTATTTCTTTCCACTGATTGCTGAGGAAGGCTTTCTTATCTCTTCTTGCTATTCTTTGGAACTCTGCATTCAGATGTTTATCTTTCCTTTTCTCCTTTGCTTTTTGCTTCTCTTCACAGCTATTTGTAAGGCCAGCAGCCATTAGTGTTTCTTTATAGCCTGACTGTTGATATTGTAAGTGGCAAAAGAAAGGTTTACATCTCTTCAAGAAGCCAGGATCTCTGGGAAATTCACACCTTTTCACTTCTTGTTCTTCTTTGCCTTGTATTCCTTTTCTGCTTCTCTGGCATTGCCCAACAAAGCATCAGTGCTCAAGCTCTGACTCAAGCTCTATTTCTAGGTAACCTGGGCAAAGGGATATTCCAAAGTAGATTTTAGAACTGAGTATGAGTATGATTCGTGTTTTTCCTATTTTCTCAATGTGTCTTTTGTGTTCAGTAACAGAGAAGAGAATGAAGATAAGAGAGAATCAGTGTTTAGCCAGTACAGACTTTGGGTTAGTTACTCTCCTCATCTTATATATGTGTGTGTGTGTGTGTATATATATATATATACATATACATGTACATGTACATATATAAGAAAACTAAGTTTTTAGAAAACTAAGATCATGGCATCTGGTCCCATCACTTCATGGCAAATAGATGGGGAAACAGTGGAAACAGTGAGAGACTTTATGTTTTTTGGGCTCCAGAATCACTGCATATCGTTACTGCAGCCATGAAATTAAGACGCTTGCTCCTTGGAAGAAAAGCTATGACCAACATAGACAGCATATTAAAAAGCAGAGACATTACTTTACTAACTAAGGTCCATCTAGTCAAAGCTATGGTTTTTCTAGGAGTCATGTATGGATGTGAGAGTTGGACTATAAAGAAAGCTGAGCACCAAAGAATTGATGCTTTTGAGCTATGGTGTTAGAGAAGACTCTTGAGAGTCCCTTGGACTGCAAAGAGATTCAACCAGTCCATACTATAGGAAATCAATACTGAATATTCATTGGAAGGACTGATGCTGAAGCTGAAACTCCAATACCTTGGCCACTTGATGAGAAGAACTGACTCATTAGAAAAGACCCTGATGATGGGAAAGATTGAGGGCAGGAAGAGAAGGGGAGACAGAGGATGAGATGGTTGTATGGCACCATCGACTCAATGGACATGAGTTTGAGTAAACTCCAGGAGTTGGTGATGGACAGGAAGGCCTGGCGTGCTGCAGCCCAGGGGGTCGCAAAGAGTTGGACATGACTGAGCAACTGAATTGAATATATATATAATCTTAGAGTTTAGATAATTTTATCTCTATTTAACAAATGAGGAAACTAATGCTCCCCAATTTTATTCCAGTTCCAGTTCAGTCACTCAGTCATGTATATTTAAGTCATACAGCTATTAAGTGAAAGCATTAGAATTGAAATCCAGATTTATTTGCCTCCAAAAACACATTTTTCTCTTTAACCAGTCAATCCACTTAAATTGGTAATAGGATATGGTGTGCAAGAACTGATTTTAAGTGGCTTATAAGCATAAATAGATCAAGATTCAAGGAGAATTTACAAGTGTTATCCTCTGGATGCCACTCTGCTTGAACTAATGCTATTCTCTGTCTTTATAAAAGAGTTAGTTTTTGCTAAGTGTTGTGGAGTTGAACTAATCTGACCTCAAGCTGCTGTAACTGATACACAAAATCCATGTATTTATGATTCAGTGTGTAGCTTTGCCAACCCAGTCTTGGCATTTGCCATAAAGATTTTTTTTTTCCAAATGACAATAACAGCACCTATAGACTTGTCATTTTTAGTGTTGTTTTGATGTTATTTCCAAGGCAAAAAAACAGAGAAAATTCTAATATTCTTCCTTGATGGGGAGTCATTTATGTGTTATCTTAGTATTGATTAATCCTGGATAAAAGATTAATTATCTCATATATCTATTCCATTAGATATATGAGAGATTATATGCACTTAGTGAAATAAGCATTAGGCATCACAGGAATTCCCTAGTTCAGTGTTTATATATATATATATAGCTTCCTTGACTTCATCTTAATGTTTGGTCATTTGGGGTCTCCTGGCTTTTTACTGTAACATTTTTAAGAGGGAGTTGTATAGAAATGATTAAACAACTTTTGCTTTACTAATCATTTACCCTTTTCCTTTCTGATGTCAATAAGAATCCAAGAGTTAATTTAAAACACTGCATGATGCCCTATAATTTTTTCTGGAATAAATTGTCTTACTTATGAACTTACCTTAAAAAAAAAAAATCGCCTAGGAGAAATTCTTCCCAATAGTCTTCATGGAAGGTGCAAAGTCATAAATTAATAATAAGCATGCTCTAGAGAAGTCCATAATCATGCAGGGGATTTCCATGTATATTATCTGTCTTTCCTTGGCCAACTCTTGCAAAATTTGTCTTTGTGAGAAAGATTAACAGATGTGTTTGAATGAATCCTCCTTTTAGAATAGAGTGGGGGTTAACATCAGTCCTTTCATTTAGATGTTTTGTTGTGACATTTCTTCTCGTCTTTGGGAAGTGAAAAACTTATTTTGAGCTCACTCTTACAATGATTCATCATCCTGTTATAAAATTATGGAAGTTAGAAGTTGTGATTTATGAGAAAGCTTGGAAAAGAGCTCCAACAGTTGTGAATATAATATCAGTAGTTCACATTCTTCAGAAAAAAGGATATTTTAGGGAGTATAATTGATTTAAGATGTTTTAGCAACTCAGAAAACATTGCTGAGTTTCAGCAGTTAATGGACCTTTATGATATCTCACATTCCTGTATTAGATTTTAGCCTAATCCTCCAATGCCAATGTTTGAAATGAAAAGTCAAAAGACAACTTTTATGCATACCCTGAGACCTATGCTCTCACTCTAGTTTTCAAGGGATTTAGGAGAAAAAGGTAAGGAGATTACACGTGGAAAATATAAAACAAGCCTGTGTGTGTTTCTGCCTTCTAATGCATGCAGCTATGCTTGTCTCCTTAACTATCCCCCTGTGATACAGGTGTCAAATCACATTCTATACTAGATGTTCCGGACTTTATCCTTAAATGTTTACTTGTTTCCTGCCCAAACACTCTGCTTGTAACCCCTCACTTGACTCTGCAATCACCTATAAAATATAGGCTGTGTAATTACTTTGAAAGATGTTCCTCCCTTTGTCATATAAGAAAATATGTTAAAACCACGTGTGGTGAGATATGGTTATTTGAAGTTTTATCAAATGTACTTGCTGTTCTCTGTACTTATCTTTTCTCCCACCTCTCAGCATTTCATACAGTCAGAGGTGTTTCCTCTAAGGTGAGAACATGGAGCAGAAAGTAAAAAAAAAAAGACCTTTTAATTGCCCCAATTTTAATCTTTGAATTGGCAAACTTTAGGGAATATAAAATCCATGATGCTATAGAAGAAAGTCTTCTTTTCTACCTACACTGAAAAAGCATTCCCAGGACAAGGGGGAAAGATGAGAGAATGAGGGAGAATAAATCACTTTCTGCTGACAGATCCCATAGAAAGAGTTTTGCTGTATTCCAAAAGGAGGGGAGGAAAATGGTATCACAAATCCTCAGATAAGTCCAGGTACCTGAGAGCAGGAGAGCCCTATGTGACTACCTTCCCCAAAGCACTTCCAAGTAGAGACTGGGAGAGTGGAGATACTCTGGACAGACTTCTCTGAATTAGCCTCATAGTTTCCTAAGGCTCAGAGTTTATGGGAGCAGTAGAAGCTATCATGTGACAAAGTCTAGCAGTGATCTGAATAAATCAGTTATGGGGAAAAAGGTGGGAATGTGTATTCCTTAACAGATGAGCTGTCAGTATGAGTATTTGAGATCCACCAGTGATACACTGTACAACCCTTCCAATTTACACTGATACTCTGGCCTTAAATTTAGGTGTAACTCCAAAGACAGGATAGGGAAGACTGAGATTAAATCTTCAGAATTTCATGGACTAGACCTCAAAAAAAAAAAAAAAAAAATTCAATTATAGGGAAGAATGTAAATTTCTTCCCGTATTTCACACTAGTATCTGTAAGAGTAAAATTTGTATCCTTTTCCCCATCCTCTCCTGCCTACCCTCCACATTCTACCTCTTAAAACACTGAGCATCCTGGCCTGACATCCTCGCCTCACTCCAGGTCCTCTTGACTGAGCCTTTTTCTGAGTCCTCAGGTTCCCTGTGTACTCCTCTACATGAGGGAGAGGTGCAGACAGACCCCTTGGCCTGATACGGCAGGGGTTGCCTCAACCATTGCATGAAGTTTTATGGTCAGTTAAAAATAAGCTTGCCACTTGATAAATGAAAGAGAAGTCCAGAAGAAGGAAATAGTCCACTAGCCATCACTAGTTTATTCTCAGTGTCATGCTAGTGTTTAAATACCACTAGCTATTTAACAAATAGTTCTTTAAAAAACACCCCAACGTTAATAATGTTAACTTATGCCATCCATGGGGTGATTTCAAGCTAGAAACTTAGGATGTAGATGGTAGATGCAGATATAGATGGATGAGCGATGGGCGGGTGAGTAAATGCAAGAGGGGATGTATAGGTAGGTGCATGTATAGATGTACAGGCATAGATGTGCATGATGGGTGTATAGATGGTACCTGAGATAGGTACCATGAATAGATGAGTAGATCTATGAATAGACAGGTGGAAAGGTGTATGGATAATGTATGGAAGGGAAAATGGCAGATAGTTGGATAACTGGATGACTGAAGTAAAAAAATCTCTGGACACTGTTCTTAAAAAAAAAAAAAAAACTAGTGAGCTGGCTGGTTTTAAGCTCCCACTGTCACTGAATGTAAAAATGGGAGGGAAATGATCAAAATCATCCCTCATATGTTGTTACCTGCCAGTTCCAGTCAGTCAGTGGCAACTGTCAATATGTACATGAGAAGATATCTTCCTTTCTCAGTGATTTTCAGGTCCAAATGTGGAATTTCTGTTGTTTCACTGATGGGTGTAGACTATTTCTGAAGCAAAGAAAAAGTCTAACATAAAAAATTGTTTTAAACAGGAACAATACATATCCTTGCAAGTAGTTGATGTATTAAGTATAGTCTGCCTCATCGGGGATGAATTTGTGTTTTATTTTCTTTCACCCTTATTGCTTAGAAATTATATTCAGTAATAGCATTATATTGGCAGGTTTCAGGACGAACAGGTGAAAGCGATCTTTTAGACACAGATTTATTCTTCAG
>NW_020867105.1:0-38060 GCF_003369695.1 Bos indicus x Bos taurus
GTGCAATTGTGCGGTAGTTTGAGCATTCTTTGGCATTGCCTTTCTTGGGATTGGAATGAAAACTGACCTTTTCCAGTCCTGTGGCCACTGATGAGTTTCCAAATTTGCTGGCATATTGAGTGCAACACTTTCATAGCATCATCTTCCAGGACTTGAAATAGCTCAACTGGAATTCCATCACCTCCACTAGCTTTGTTCACAGTGATGCTTTCTAAGGCCCACTTGACTTCACATTTCAGGATGTCTGGCTCTAGTGAGTGATCATACCATCGTGATTATCTTGGTTGTGAAGAGATTTTGTACAATTCTGGGTATTCTTGCTACCTCTTCTTAATATCTTCTGTTCTGTTAGGTCCATACCATTTCTGTCCTTTATCGAGCCCATCTTTACTTGAAATGTTCCCTTGGTATCTCTAATTTCTTGAAGAGATCTCTAGTCTTTTCCATTCTGTTGTTTTCCTCAATTTCTTTGCATTGATCACTGAGGAAGGCTTTCTTATCTCTCCTTGCTATTCTTTGGAACTCTGCATTCAGATGCTTATATCTTTCCTTTCTCCTTTGCTTTTCACCTCTCTTGTTTCACAGCTATTTGTAAGACCAGCCATTTTGCTTTTTTGCATTTCTTTTCCATGGGGATAGTCTTGATCCCTGTCTCCTGTACAATGTTACGAACCTCCGTCCATAGTTCATCAGGCACTCTATCTATCAGATCTAGCCTTAAATCTATTTCTCACTTCCACTATATAATCATAAGGGATTTTATTTAGGTCAGACCTAAATGGTCTAGTGGTTTTCCCTACTTTCTTCAATTTACGTCTGAATTAGGCAATAAGGAATTCATGATCTGAGCCACAGTCAGTTCCTGGTCTTGTTTTTGCTGACTGTATAGAGCTTCTCCATCTTCGGCTGCAAAGAATATAGTCAATCTTTATATTAATAGTAGATCTATTAGTAGCATATATATATAGTAAATGGAAGTCTGGTTATTTTCATTAAGGGTTTAGAAAGAGGTGTATTTGTTTTAATTCTTTTTTTCTGAAAGTTTTTCATTATTAAATAAATCATTTGTATACTTGCCGAGATATGGTATTTACTCACTCTTTTACTTTAGTTGCTGATAGAGCTGCAAGAATTACTGAAAAGAGATTAAGAAACATAATATATATGAATTCTGAATATATTTGAAACATAATGGTAAATATCTTGACATTAAAGCATTGAAATCCCTAGGTTCACCACCAGCTGCAAATCGTTATGGCTGATAATACTCTAATTGGAGCAAAGTTATTCACTGGGCTTTGAATGGAAATAAATCTTGCATATAAATAAAAAAACACAGCTGAGAATGATATTCATTACATCATTATTAACTGTGAAAATGTAAAAAAATTGTATATTTTTTGCATCCATTTCAGAATATATAAGCTGAGAGGAAAATGAGATAGTTTTAATTTGTTTGAAGACCTCGCAAATGAAAATGTCTTTGTATTTAAACTTTTCTTCAGTCAGAGTCTTGCAAGAATACTTAATGTTTTAGAAGCAGTTAGCACATAGTTTGAGTTAAATTCACATTTAGTGAAGTGCAGTTAAAGACCATCTGATAAAAATCATGGAGGGCAAATTGATTTTATATCATTTAGAACAAGATATCAGATAATGGGCGATGGGCAACCCCACTCCAGTACTTCTTGCCTGGAAATCCCATGGATGGAGGAGCCTGGTAGGCTGCAGTCCTGGGGTCGCAAAGAGTCTGACATTACTGAGCGACTTCACTTTCTACTTTGGTTTCACTTTCATGCATTGGAAAAGGAAATGACAACCCACTCCAGTGTTCTTGCCTGAAAATCCCTAGGGACGGTGGAGCCTGGTGGCTGCCGTCTATGGGGATGCACAAGTCGACACGACTGAAGCAAGTGTAGCAGCAGCAGCAGAACAAGATATCAAGTATTTAGAGTTGCAATGGCACCCCACTCAGTACCTTGCCTGGAAAATTCATGGACGGAGGAGCCGGGTAGGCTGCAGTCTATGGGGTCGCTAAGAGTCAGACACGGACTGAAAGTGACTTAGTAATCTGACAGAGAACATATTTTCTGTTTTTTTTCATACACTTCTTCAAGGCCATGAAAGTTATACTTGATCAGTTCGTATCTGTAAGGATGATACTGGGGAAGGCAATGGCAACCCCACTCCAGTACTCTCTTGCCTGGAAAATCCATGGACGGAGAGCCTGGTGGGCTGCAGTCCATGGGTTGCGAAGAGTCGGACAGGAACTGAGTGACTTCACTTTGACTTTTCACTTCATGCATTGGAGAAGGAAATGGATCCCACTCCAGTATTCTTGCCTGGAGAATCCCAGGGACGGGGAGCCTGGTGGGCTGCTGTCTATGAGGTCGCACAGAGTCGGACACGACTGAAGCGACTTAGCAGCAAGGATGATAAAGTGGAGGGCTTGTCATTTTATGTAGTATTTATTATTGTTATTTTAGTTATGGTTGCACTAAACAGCAAAGTGAAACAATATGATTCAAATTGAAAAAGTGGGGGGTGTGCACATTATCGTTAAGGAATTAACTGAAATTCAGAATCACAGCAAAACAAAACAAAGTAGAGAAACCAAATAATGTCACATTATGAAAGGAAAGAAAAATAGTAGTGAAGAAAAATAGTAGTCACTGTAAGAGAAAGATCTACCATACAACTTGGAATTTCTGAAAAGGGACATATGGGCCTTCTGCAGCATAAGCTCTTGGCTTTTTACTTTCATGAAAGCAGTGTATATCATGCTGATTATGAACTGACCCTGTGGTTAGAGACGGCTTCGCTTTCTAGTCCTGCTTTGAGTGATGTAGGCAATTTACCTTTCAGTGTAAAGTGACCAGAGTTAAGAGCTACTTCTCTATTTATAAGCATTAAAAAAAGATAATCTATTTCAAGTATTTGGTGCATGACAGTTAACAAACTGCATTGGCCACCTTTTCTTCCTCTTCTTTCTTGTCTTCATCATCATTACTACTGACATTACTCTTGTTTATTCATTTTCTGTGTTCTACTTTTCTCTGTATGTAGGCTCACTCAGCATTACCAGTTGAATTAACTTTCAAAAATTCATCTTTTCTTTAACTCACAACAGTGGTTTCCTCATAACTTTATCTTGTGTATAACTCTTCTCTCTATCCTTTATGATGTGGTTTACTTTCCTCTGCCAGTGGACCTGATTATCTGTAAACTCCCTAAATCAAACTCCAAGAGGAAGAATATGTCTCGGTTGGTTTTTCTTTGAGTGGAGATTCTAGGATCAGGTCATGCCTTAGTCTGGTCTGTGATTCTGTTAAGCTTGGTCAGTTACTTGTTGAGTCCCATGGTTTCATCTCGTGCTGGCCAACAGGCAGTGGTGGGGGGATTTTACTCAGAAGACAGTGATCATGCCTGTCACATGCCTACTAAATCTAAATAAAGAAACATAAAAGTTAAGATTAAACAATTTACCAAATCACAGAACCAGTATGAGTAGTAAGGCTGCTGTTGCTGCTAAGTCGCTTCAGTCCGTGTCCGACTCTGTGCGACCCCATAGATGGCAGCCCACCAGGCTCCCCTGTCCCTGGGATTCTAGGCAAGAGTACTTGAGTGGGGGTGCCATTGCCTTGGTCTTGAATAATGTTCTTAAGTCTTCTAATACAGTACTCTTTTGAATAGACTTTAATTATCTTGGTCATCTTTATGTTTTTTGCACCAGTATAAAATTTCCCTACAGATTATTGGATATTTTGCTACATAGAGATTCAGAGAATTCCTTAAGTATCAGAATTGTAATATTTATTATTTTAGTGTAGCACAAATTTTGTGTCATGAATCAGAAAACAGTATTTGTTTTAAAATGTCATGTTTATAACTGAATTCTTGTAATTTATTCTGTTTGTTTTAACTTTTCTCAGGTTACTAAGTTAGCTATCGCAGCACAAGCCTTGGAGTCCCCAATGGGGGACTCCGGATCAAGACGATCTACTCTGGTCTCCCGGTTGCCAATATTCAGAAGGAGTATTAGCAGAAAACACGATTCCTCTTCCTTCTTCACCCTCCTCCAGTAATACGGTCGGTGTCCACAGTTCCTCTCCTTCCAGCACTAACTCAAGCTCAGGTAGTACAGGTAAACGCAGAAGCCTCTTCCGTACTCCATCCATCAGCTTTCATCATAAGAAAGGGAGTGAACCTAAGCAAGAACCTACCAACCAGAACCTTAGTATTTCAAATGGTGCTCAACCTGGTCAGAGCAGTATGCAAAAACTGAGTTTGGAAGAACATACTAAAGCGAGGGGAAGACATTCTGTTGGTTTTAGCAGTTCCCGAAATAAGAAGATAACAAGGTCTTTGACAGAGGATTTTGAAAGGGAAAAGGAACACTCGACTAACAAGAATGTCTTCATAAATTGCCTAAGTTCTGGGAAAAGTGAGGGGATGATTCTGGTTCACAGAAGAACAAACTCGCCGTTCTGTTAAGCAGTCAACAAAGAAGCTTCTTACTAAATCTTTCTCATCTCACTATAAATTGTCTAAGCCAGTTCCACAGAGCCAATCTATTTCATTGGTACAACAATCTGAATTCTCATTGGAAATTACACAGTACCAAGAACGGGAACCTGTATTAGTGAGAGGTTCTCCATCTTGTTCTGTGGATGTAACAGAACGGGCAGGTAGCTCTTTACAATCTCCATTGCTTTCTGCTGATCTTACTACAGCTCAGACACCTTCAGAGTTCTTAGCCTTGACTGAAGATTCTGTGTCTGAAACGGATGCATTTCCTAAAAGTGGAAGTATGGCATCCCACTGTGACAACCTTGGCCACAATGATCTACCTCTCAGATTTCTCCTAATCCTGCTGCTGTTACAAAGACCACAAGAGACCTTAGGGGAACCGTTCCCTGTGCAATTGTGTCTCCTGGAAAATACAGATTAGAAGGTCGATGTAGCCACGGAATCTAATTCTTTACCGGAAACCTCTGCTGCTTATCAGAAGGAAGTGTTATTGCAAATCACTAAACTACCTGTTATGAATGGGAGTGACTCAGAGACTCACCTCTCAACAGATACAAGAGAAGATCATATAGTAATACAAAATGGTGAAACAATGTTGGCAACAAGCTCCCCAAGGAAATTTGGATTTTATGAGCACCATAAAGCAATAGCTGAACGTGTGAAAGGGATCCATCCTATTTCAGATTCAAGGATAATACCCTCTTCTGGTGATCATCATGTTTTAAACAAAACTTCATATGGATATGATGCAAATCCTGCCAAAGGTATGCTGATTTTCTCTTTATAATAAATGATATGAATTATAGTTTTCCTTATAGTCAGTTTTCTTATTCCATCTCATGAATGGGAACTATGTTTTCCTTAGTTTTCACTCTCTAATATTCTTTCCTATTTATAATTTGCTTTAAATCATTTCTGTACTTAAACTTACTTCATTTGTATCATGCTGAAATGTAATTCAGCCATATTACTATTTCCTTAGTTGTGCTATTCAGATTCTGAGCCTCAGAAGAAAGTGGAAGGAAATTAATTCCATTTACTTTATCTAAAATAATTAGTATCTTTTATAGTTCATGATAGAATATTGGTATGTCTTAGTTAAATAATAACCATTATAAAATAAATTTGTATAAATTTTATTTTGTATTTTAGCAAAGCTTTTTATTATTAAATAGGATCCATGTTTTGGCACAAAAAAATGAAAGGGAAGGTTGATTTAATGCAGTCTGTTATTTAACAGAAAAACTTTGTTTTTCAGTATAAAATTCAGTTCAAGAAAATTGTTGATGGGCTGTATTAATTCTTTTTATTCTTTTTTCTCCACCGTGATTACTACTACTCCCACTACTGCTGCTGCTTTTGTTGCTACTATTCACATTAATAGGGCTTCCCTGGTGGCACAGAGGTAAAGCCTCTGCCTGCAATGCCGGAGACCTGGCTTTGATCCCTGGGTCAGGAAGATCCCCTGGAGAAGGAAATGGCAACCCACTCCAATACTCTTGCCTGGAAAATTCCGTGGGCTACAATCTGTGGGGTCGTAAAGAGTCAGACAAGACTGAGCGACTTCATTTTCACTTTCTTTCACACTAATAGTTCTTTCAACAGTAAGTCCCATTTAGTGTTCTCTCAACAATATGTCCCATTTACTCTTCTGTCTCTTTGGAGACATAATTTATTGACTCTGGAGGTGATTGAAATCATTACTGTTATTGTCACTCATTGTACAGGCAAGATAATCGGGAGCACAGATAGGTTAAGTAATGTGTCCAAAGCCACTAAGTTCATGAGTAATTGTTTATGATATAATTCCTATGAGATAGGTACTAACTAGTATGTTCCCCATTTTACTCATAAGAAAACTGAGACTGAGGGATTATACAACTGGCTAGTGGCATAGCCAGATTAAACTATTTAAATGCAAAGATCAGTCCTCTTAGTGACTAGGTTGTAGTACATAACATGACCTAACCTCCTTTGAAAACATTATATGGAATGTTTTGAAAATGTTAAATAAAATTTGTGATCAGTGAAGTTATGTATTATATAATATCAAGAATTATAAGCTTATCTGACTTGTTTAACTAGTCTGTCCATGAATATAGCAATTCTAAAGTTTTAAAGTCATGAATTAATTTTCCAATTGTTTTAATATTTTTCACATTAGATACAAGATCATTTTTACACATCTGCCTGCTTTTTTCAATTTTTGATCTGGGTAGCCTTATTTGTGTTTTTGGTGATACTTGCTTCATTCTTTAACTATAATATAATTATAAGAATGATAATGATGCTGATACTGATGTGCCTCAAAATGTGATAAGCAGTTTCCATGCATTGTTTTATTTAATACTAACCAAAAATTTATGTGGAATTTAGTAACAAAGTTTAGGATTAAGTTAAATAACTTTATGAAATCATACTCTTAGCAAATGGTGGACCTCAGATTGGAATGTAGGCAGTTCTTAAAAGAAATAACATGCAAAAGGGTAAAAGTATAATTACCCTGGTTAATTCATATTTAGAAATGATGAGTTGCCTTAATGTCAAACTGTATAAAGTAAATATTATCTCTATGGAAACTAGGTAATGACCAACAATTATCTTGCTGGCTATTAATCTGGTAACTGAGATCCTAATTCCAAGCCATTTAATACATTAAGTTAATTTCACTGAATTTGACACCATGATGCCTGTTTCTGGACATAGGTGATTATTCATATTACCTATAGCTTGTAAAATAGAAAGAGATAGGCAAATAAGCTGGTAATGTAAAAAAGGAAAAGTTGGTTTCATACTACCTTTCATTTGCATCAATGGTAGATATTCATCTACTGTTCATAAATATTCTATAATTTGGAAGTTTAAAGCTCTTACAGACATTTAAACAAATGTATTTTGTAGAAGAAAGAGTTGCTTAATTTCATAACACTAGACTTATTCTGTATTTATTATGCAATATGTTTAAAAAGTATTTAGCAAATATATGAATGTGTTAGGTGTACATTCATATCAGAATTGTTAATGAGATGTTAGCTCTCTGGCAATTTAACCTTTATTTATTAGAGTAAAAATTTTCTAAAAAGAACAGGCATATGTTGGCTTAATTAGGTACTAGCCAAAAGTCTTTAAACCCATAGATGAGCCTGAACAAATCAGTTTCATTCATTTATAGATATTTGTTTTGATACTGTTTTTTTGGCATTAAGGATATAGAAATGAACAAAACAAACTCCTCCCTTCATGAAGCTTACTTTGCAGTGGGAATACTCAGACAATTAACATAGAAATAAATAAATGTCAGATGGTGATAACTGCTGAGGATGGGTTTAAAGCAGAATAAAAGATTAGGATGTGGGGAGTGGCATTGTAGTTTGCTTTTTTTTTTTTTTAAGCTTTATTGAGGTATAATTGACAAATAAATTATGTGTTTAAAGTGAACAAAGTGATTTTTTGATATATGTGTACACTGTGAAAGGATCCCCTCCCTCAAGTTATTAAGCTCCTCAGATCTTTATCTTATAATTGAAAGTTTGTACTCTTTTGCCAGTCTTTCTCTATTTCTCCCACTTCCTAACCCCCGACAGCCACTTTTATGCTGTTTCTATGAGTTCAACTCTGAAAGAAAGATTCCATGTATAAGTGACACCATGTGGTACTGGTCATATTGTGCATAATGCTGCTGTGAATGTGGGAGTACAGAGATCTCTTTGTGGTAATGATTTTGTTGACTGTAGGTAGATCACCAGAAGTAAGCTGCGTCATATGGGAGCTCTATTTTTAATTTCTTGAAGAACCTCCATACTGTTTTCCAGAGTGACTGCACCAGTTTATATTCCCACCAACAATGCACGAAGGTTCCCTTTTTTCCACATCCTCAAAAACACTTGTTCTTGTTTTGACTCTTTGATAATAGCAATCTTAACAAAAATGAGGTAGCATCTCATTGTGGTTTTGATTTGCATTTCACAGATGATTAAGAATGTTGAACTCTTTTCTTCATGTACCTGTTGGCCATTTGTATGTCTTATTTGGAAAAAAAAAATACTTATGTTTACTTATGTCCTTTGCCTATTTTTTTGTTGTTATTGAGTTATATGATTTTCTTGTATATTTGGCTATTAACCCCTTATAGGATGTATGATTTGCACATATTTTCTCCCATCCAGTTGGTTATCTTTGTTTCTTTTTCTTTTTTTCTTGATTATTTGCTTTTCTGTGCAGAAACTTTTTTGTTTGAAATATTCCTACTTGTTTGTTTTGCTTTTATTTTGTTTATTTTTGATATGTAGTCCAAAGCATCATTATCAAGATCAATGTCAAAGAGCTTATTCCCATGTTTACTTCTAGGAGGTTTACAGTTTCTGGTTTTAACTTTCAAGTCATTAATAAGTTTTGAATTGATTTTGGTGTATGGTGTAAGATTCCAGTTTCATCTTTTTGCACATGACTGTTTACTTTCCCCAACATTTTCTGTTGAAGAGACTGTCTTTTCCTCATTATATATGATTGGACTGTTTGTCAAAAGTTAGTTGTCATATATGAATGGCTTATTTCTTTGCTCTTCTGTTCCATTAAGCTGTCTGTTTCAATGCCAATACC
Source organism: Bos indicus x Bos taurus (assembly GCF_003369695.1). Taxonomy (NCBI): domain Eukaryota; kingdom Metazoa; phylum Chordata; class Mammalia; order Artiodactyla; family Bovidae; genus Bos; species Bos indicus x Bos taurus. Next base: position 9,130 of record NW_020867105.1, read on the forward strand.
ATACTGTTTTGATTACTATAGCTTTGTAACATAGTTTGAAACCAGGACTTGTAATGTCTCCAGCTTTGTTTTTCTTTCTCAAGATTGCTTTGGCTATCTGGAGTCATCTGTGGTTCCGTACAAATTTTAGGATTGTGAAAAATGTCATCATGATTTTTGATAGGGAATTATATCAAATCTATAGGTCCCTTTGGGTAGTACAGCCTTTTTAAAAATATCAATTCTTCCAATTTGTGAACATAAAACAACTCTATTTTTGTTTTCATCATTTTCTTTCATCAGTGTCTTTTATAGTTTTCAGTGTATATGTTTTTCACCTCCTGGGTTAAATTTATTCCTAGGTATTTTATTCTTTTGATGCAATTGTACATGTAAGTGTTTTCTTTCTTAATTTATTTTTCTGATAGTTTCTTGTGTTAGTTTTCATTTTTAAGTATAGTGAATAGATATTACTCAAAATAACATATTGGAAAAAATTAGGGAGTAAGCCGTAGAGACATTCGAGAAAAGTGTATCAGTGCAAAGGCTATGGGGTAAAGATCTGAGGCTGGAGCACACCTACAATGTTCTAGAAACAGTGAGAGGTCCAGGAGTGGGGGGTAGTTGAAGATGAGGGTATAGATATGATAGATATGATTAACAAGTGACCAATGAGGAGAGTAAGGTCATATCATGAGGAACTCAGTAGCCCATTGGAATCATACCAGCTTTCTGACTAGAGGAATTATCATGATCAGTCTCACTTAAGTGTATCATTCTGATTATCATGTAGAAAATAGATTGTGTGTTGATTAGGGAGAAGCAGGTGGGACTAGGGAGAGGCCAGAGACTGTTTAGAAGTATTGCAGTAAGCAAGGCAAGCACTGATAGAGTTTGTGCCAGCATGTTAATGGGGGAGATAGTGAGGAATGATCAGAATCTGTATATGATTTGAAGTGATAAGGACAGGATTTGTTAATACGATTTATGTGAGGTATGAAGAAGTCAAGGATGACTCCAAAATATGGGGGCTGCAAAGTGATTTACATAGTTAAGTAAACTACAACTACTAATTCAAAAAGTTTCTGTGATTGAGAATTGTTGAATGGCACTAAGAGTTTCCCTTTTGCTTTCAGTGGAACTTTTATAAAAATTACATTTAAGCATTTATATTAATTTTTATTTATTTATGTTTAAATAGTTCTTGCCAGTAGCCTCAGTCCATACCGTGAAGGAAGATTTATAGAGAGGCGACTGCGATCCTCATCAGAAGGAACTGCAGGGAGTAGCAGGATGATTTTGAAACCAAAAGATGGAAATGTAGAAGAAGTTAATAGTCTAAGGAAGCAAAGAGCAAGTTCATCATCTTCAAAAATGAACAGCATGGTAAGTATATACCTATGCTTGTGTATAATAAAATAATCCATATATTACTGGCATGTTCATGCCTCTTGCAAAATGAAAACAGACTGAAAAATAGGCATGTCATATTTTTGTTGTGTTTCTTTTTTAAAACCATTTTTAAAAATTGAAATATAGTTAATTTACAAAATAAATATATACATACACATATATATATATATACTTTTCAGATTTTTTCCATTATAGATTATTACAACATATTGAATATAGTTTATTGTACTATACAGTAGATCCTTATTTATATACTTTACATATAATATTGGGAATATGTTAATCCAGAATGCCTAATTTACCTCCTCTCTACCACTTTCTCCTGTGGTAACCATAAGTTTGTATTCTGTGTCTGTGGGTCCTTTTCTGTTTTGTAAATAAGTTCATTTATGTCATTTTTTTTAGATTATACATATAAGTGATATCATATGATATTTGTCTTTCTCTGACTTACTTCATTCATTTAACATGATAATCCCAAGGTATATCCATATTGCTGCAAATGGCATTATTTAATTTTTTATGGCTGAGTAATATTCTATTACATGTATGTATGCACACACACAAACACACACACCACATCTTCTTTATTCATTTATCTGTCAATGGAAAACTTTAGGTTGCTTCCATGTCTTGGCTATCATAAACAGTGCTGCACTATCATAAATAGTGCTGTTCATAGCAGCGTGGCTTGCATGTATCTTATTAAATTGAAATTTTCTCTGGATATATGCCCGGGAGTGGAATTGCTGTGTCATATGGTATTTCTAGCTTTAATTTTCTGAGGAACCTCCATATAATTTTCCATAGTGACTGTACAAGCTTACATTCCCACCTACAGTGTAAGAGGCTTTCCTTTTCTCTACACCTTCTCTGGAAATTACTATTTGTAGACTTTTTAATGATGGCCATTCTGACCAGTATGTGATGATATTTCATTGTGGTTTTGATATGTGTTTCTCTAATAATTAGTGATGTTGAGCATCTTTTTATGTGCCTCTTGGCCATCCGTATGAACTCTTTGTATGTTTGGGAAAATGATCCCTTGTCCATATCATCATATACAAATATTTTTTCCCAGTCTGTAGGTTGCTTTTTCATTTTGTCTATGGTTTCCTTCCCTGGTGGCTCAGAGGGTGAAGAATCTGCCTGCAATACAGGAGACTTGGGTTCGATCCCTGGATCGGGGAGATCCCCAGAAGAAGGGAATGGTAACCCATCCCAGTATTCTTGGCTGGAGAATTCCATGGACAGTCCATGGGGTTGCAAAGAGTTGGACACAACTGACTGTGCAAAACACTGGCTGTGCAAAAGTTTTTAAATTTAATTAGGTTCCATTGGAGAAGGCAATGGCACCCAACTCCAGTACTCTTGCCTGGAAAATCCCATGGACAGAGGAGCCTGGTAGGCTGCAGTCCATGGGGTCGCTAAGAGTTGGACACGACTGAGCAACTTCACTTTCACTTTTCACTTTCATTCATTGGAGAAGGAAATGGCAACCCACTCCAGTGTTCTTGCCTGGAGAATCCCAGGGACGGGGGAGCCTGATGGGTTGTCATCTCTGGGGTCGCACAGAGTCGGACATGACTGAAGCGACTTAGCAGCAGGTTCCATTTGTTTATTTTTGTTTTTATTTCCATTACTCTAGGAGGCAGATCTAAAAAGATATCTCTGTAATGTATGTCAAAGAGTACTCTGCCTATTTTACTCTAGGAGTTTTATAGTATCTGGTCTTACATGTAGGTCTTTAATCAATTTTGAGTTTATTTTTGTATGTGGTGTTAGCGAATGTTTTAATTTCATTCTTCTACATATATCTTTCCAGTTTTCCCAGCACCACTTATTGAAGAGTCTGTGTTTTGAAGGGAAACTTGGTCTGCATGGTTGTTGTTATAAGTCAGAGAGGATAAGTTTTCACTTGAGACTCTTAGGACAAATAGAAGCAACAGCAGGATAGTGACCCCTAAAACCTGTCTCCCTTACTTCCGTGGGAAATATGATATTTTTATTCTGGAACAAGACCCTGTGATATGCAAGCTAAGAAATATGCTGATCACGACACCCTCTGATGTCATCATTTCACAGTATTTCTTCACCCTCTAGCCACCTAAAAAATGTCCTGTTTAAAGCACACCTATGCCAGTGCTACTCTCAGACGCTTTAGTGGATTCTGCTTTGCCCTTTCCTAATATAGTTCCCCTTCCACATAGGGTAAAGATCTTTGGGGGTCAAGGTGATATGCCCGTCCAAAGCTTTAACACATTCTGGGTGACTGAGACTCCAGATTCCTGGCATAAACTAGAAGCCTGCACATGAGGGTGGAAATGGGATGTGTGTAGGAGGGTAGGGTGCAAACCTGGACTTGTGAGCTGAAATGTCTTAGAGGTAGTTGTATTAGCTCCCTCATAACACGGGATACAGCTAGGGTGGAAAAAGATGACAAGTGAACTGCAGCCCAGAGGGTCTGTGAGGCCTAAGGTCTCACACATTCTGGGATGGGCTTGCCTTTTGCATTCACTTTGCTCCCTTTGTCACAAACGTGTCCTTTCTCAGCGGTGTTTTTATTTTTAGTGTTTAACAGTGTTTGTTTAAAAAAGATCTATCTACCTACTTACTGATGGATATATGAGAAAAATGCTCAAAACTAAATCACTTATATCTGTATATATTTTAGATAATTATGTTTCAAATGAATATATTATGACATCATTGAGGATTCCAATGTGAAAAAACAGTAAGTTACTGAGATAACTGTTGGGGGCCAGAATGAGGTACTCCGCCCATGGCAAAGGTCATGAGGAAGGAGGCTCGACATACGCAAAGGCGGGATCGAGCCTCAGGAGTCCCCCTGGAAATCCTCGAGTGTCTACCCCCATAACCAGAGCCTGCCTACTTTACTACTTTGTGCTCTTACCTACACCTCTGACTTTACGAGGGGCTGTCCCCCACCACCTCTTTCGGAGAAGGAGTTAACCTAGAGCTCCAGTCAATAAAAACTCTTGGGTGTGACAAGAGTGTTTTAACCTACAAACTCCTCTGAAGGTTCTCTAGCCTGCCTGACAGGCTCGTCCGGCCACATGTGATTGCTCACAGCCTCCCAACCGTGAGAGGCACGGGATGCTTTAAACCCTCTAAAAACAGGTTCTTTAGAGAAGTTAGAAAACTATAAGTATAGTGGGCTAATTAGAAATTGTGTTGGTGAAGGGTTTTTCATTTGTTGAGCCAATGTTTGTTGCTAAGTCCCCATATCCCCTGCCCTTACACACATTAATGAATATATAGAAGGAATAAATATTAACCTTTGATATTAATCACGTTAGACCTTAGGCTAAGTAAATTCTTTCCTTAACTAAAACCCACTACACCCTCACCCTGTAGGAATGTAACTTTATTTGGGTGGCGTCTGTTTTGAGAATAATCAGCCCTGGAGAAATAAGTGTCCTGATTGACTGACCGCTGTCACAAGGAGAGGGTCATAAATTGTCAGCAGGCCCCCCTGGCCAGAAGATGATGTAACACCACTAAGACCTCTGTATACATTTGTGTGACTTTATAAAAGTCTTTAATAAAAGTCAGGACTGCTGTCCCCACGTGACTTTTGTATAACATCTCAGTGTATAAAAACAGACTCTGGAAAATAAAGAATTGGGATCAGTTCCTCGAAATACTGGTCTCCCCATGTCTCTCTCTCACTCTGGCTGAGTCTCCATCTGGAGCGCGGAACCCACCAAGCTTACTAATTTTGCCTGGGCTTCTAAGATCCGACCGGGGAGGCCTCAGTGTCTCCTCTCCTTCGGGAGAACGGAAGGATGCCTGCGGCCTACGTAAGTGGTGCAAACTTCTTGTCTTGAAGTTTTATTGGTCTCCCATGTAAACCAAGCTACTCAGCCTCTTTTCTCCACTGAATTTTCCTACTGAGCTATCCTCATCCTATTACTCTTTATATCTTTGATAAAATATTTAAATAAATAGGTCGCCGACGCCGTCCCCGCTTCGAATACCCTGGATCAGCCGGGGCAGGACCCCGGCAGATAACCTTGAGTGATAGCAAAGCCATTGTGCTTGAAGTAGAGGTTCTAGCCATGAGGCCAGGCTTGGCCAGATTTTACAGATCAGTATCTATAAAACGACAGTAATGGGTTTCTTGTTACTGTTATGCTAAAAAATGATTATGTGTGTATTTATATTTGTGTATATAGATACATTATGTTATTTTATATTGCATCTTTCTGTCATTTGCATTGAAAATATTTTATTATTATTGCAATATTGCAATTGATTTTTTTGTCTAAAGACAAGAACATGTTAAAATAGATTTCCAATTGATGCAACGTTAAGATGTGTGGCCAGTGAATTATTGCAAAACATTTTCCTCACCAGATTTGTATTATCCCTTTGTAGAGATGAATTTATATTAATAAGTGTGCACTGTTTATTACCGTCACCCAAAGTTGGGCCTTTTATGTATTCTTTTTATATCACGTTTTTAGTGCTATTGATGCATTTATATAAATGTCCTTGTAACACCACAAAATCATTATTATTCTCAGATATGATTTCAAGATTTAAAATTTTAAATGTCAAATGTAAAAATAAGATTTTGTTATTTTATTTGAGGTTTTTTTATAAATTTTCAAAAAGTGTACCTGCAGTGATGTAGATTGTCCACTAGATGTCAGAATTACACCATTGTCATGATAGGGGAAAAGCTGTGAAGATTGGACAGAAACTTGGTTAAACCATTGTGCGTATTCACTGAATTCACAGGTAAGATTTGTTGAAATAAATACTGACACACCAGAATTTGCACATGAAATGTATCAAAATTACTTTATGACTCTATTTATTAGGACTTTGCAATGTCTCAATCTTTATAGTTTAATAGTTAATTTAACTTGCATAAATTGTATTATTTAACTCCTAGCATTATAAGGACGGAGAAGGCAATGGCACCCCACTCCAGTACACTTGCCTGGAAAATCCCATGGATGGAGGAGCCTGCAGTCCATGGGGTCGCTAGGAGTCGGACACGACTGAGCGACTTCACTTTCTCTTTTCACTTTCATGCATTGGAGAAGAAAATGGCAACGCACTCCAGTGTTCTTGCCTGGAGAATCCCAGGGACGGAGGAGCCTGGTGTGCTGCCATCTCTGGGGTCACACAGAGTCGGACACGACTGAAGTGACTTAGCATAGCATAGCATTATAAGGAAGGAATGCTAGGATTTTTTTTTTAAGGTAATTTTAGCTATATGTGAAACAAGTGACATATATTTAGGAAATGATAGCTTTATGTGTGAAAAATAGCATACATTTTCTATATTCTTCTTCCAAAATAATTGAGGTGAGTATATGTATTTGAGAATGCATCCATAGCTCAGTTATTCTTTCCTTTTAGAAAAATAGTAGTAACATGTATTTTTAATACTTATTTCAGCGAAGGGACTACTCTTAATGCTTCACATATATTATCACATTCCATTCTCACAATATTACGAATTGTGTGAATTTGTTATTGAACACATTTTGCAAAAGAGGAAACTAAGGCACTAAGAAGATAAGCAACTTGCTCAGAAACATAGTAAGTGGCAGAGATAGAATTTAGATTTGGATCCTTGCTCTCTTAAATACAAATTCTGCATGCTTTGAGGGGAATGGGATAGATTTAAATTTAATTTTTCATCTTTCTTGTGTTATTTCTGTATAATGAAGTTAACACTTGTAAGGCAACCTATGCTTGCTCTAAGTCTAGACTACAATTGTCTGTAAGGGATGCAAAAAAGAAACAAAATTTAGTACTTACTCTGGATTTAAAATGTGGTAATATTTCTTGATATGTTGATGGACAGTATCAGATGAGAAATATCCAAAAAGGAACTTTGTCACAAAAGAAGGTATTTATACTTAGAAAATGCTAGAGTACTTCATGTATTTCAAGAAGGTTTAATTCTACTGATGGGTATGGCTCTGTTTTTAAGACGCTGAATGTTCCTCTGAATGATGAAAAATATTTCCTAATTGGTAATAGGTGAAAGATGCCAGAATGCTAGTGTTTTTGTACAGTTTGGGTATATACAGTATGAAAGGGAAAGGGCAGGATGTGTTAACTCTTTGAACATCAATGAGTCAGAAGAAATTGGACTTTGCTTCCATTTATTACAAGAAATCAAGCATATCTGTAAGAATTTGATAGACATTCAAATTTATTATAATTCTTCAAACTGATTTAAGTAGAGACTTCCCTTAATTTTCCTCTGAGTAACTTTCTTGATTCTTCCCTTAGAATGGTCCAAACATTTAAAAATAATCTTTCTAGAAATAGGCTCTTTATTTTTCAAAGCTTTCCCTCCAGATTATGGTGTATAAATGATTCAACATAAGATTCAGTCTTGGTTTTTTCCAGAAACTTTACACAGTGAAGTCTAACTCCAAATATTTACCAGATCACCCTTCTCTGAAAAAAGGATTAATGTGAGGATAGATTTGTGTGTGTTAAACAATACATAGCACCTAGAAGCACTAAAGAAAGTAAAGTGCCTGAGTGTATGAGAAAGGGCTACATAAAGAGCAAAAATACCCTCCACATCCAAGTGACTTTATAATATAGATTTATTTCTTCCTCAGGCTACATGTTCATTGTAGAAGGTGCCGGAGTTCCATTAAGCGTCTCCTCCTATATCCAGGCTGCTGAAGCAGCAGCCATTGCAAACATTGCCTGTCACTGTGGTAAAGAGAGATCTCTGGAGGCTTCGTCCCAGTAATAAATGTTTTCCTTGTGAAAGACTTCATTTCCTCTCACAATTCATTGAGCAAATCTGATCACCTGGCCCCAACTAGCCACAAAAGGGACCTGGGAATAGTCCGTCCATGTGTCTAGATGATGTAGACTCAGACATTGGATCAGGGCACTATTATCATCTTCCCAAATAGAATATTGTATCTCAGTTCTTTCAATTAACTGAGATTTCCTGCTTACCCCGTCCCTCCTTTTTGTTTTCAGGCATTTGATGGTCATAAAGTCAAATTATGCCTCACACTGAGTTTGTCACTATGGTTCAGAAAGAGGAAAGCATCTTGGAATTGAAAAATTAATTCTAACCGCAAGTTTTGTCTTCTGAGATGTGTTCTCTTCCTGACGGAAAAGCCGTGTATATATCTAAATTACTTGACTCCAGGTTTGGGAATCCTACTATATTTGGAAATTCTTGTTTTTATTACAGTAAAAGCTGGTTTGGAAAGTTGTGTTAGTTTTAGATTACTCAGCAAATGTGCACAGAGTTGCCCTGAACTATTTGTGCTGAGTGATCCTGACAGTGTTCACTTATGGCCACTTTTATTCTGACACAGTGTAATTCCTCTCATTTGCAGTTTGGCATCCTGCTGCTTTTGTGTAGAAACTGTGAATAGCATAGTAAAAACAAGAACTGTAGAACTTCTTCTCTGAAGAATGGATCAGACTTACAGTTGAGAAAAAAAGTAGTGACTTGCATATCATCAGCATTTCATGTTGTATTCTAATTCTTTTCATTGTATTTTATATGTTGAAATCTAGAATTTAAATATTATTGACAATAGTTGATTAATCTAAGACTAATAAAACCCTGTATTAAATAGCCAAGCACTTAACTCTGCATTCACTTTTCTTCTGGGGCCTACTGTTTTCTCCTTTGTTAGCATTTTCTATATTCATTCATCCATTCATCAATTCATTCACAATTTCTTTCAATAAATGTTTATTGAAAACTTAATACTTTGTTTTCAGAACTTTACTTTGAAAATACAAAGATGAAAGAGACAGCCCTTGAGGATTTTATAGTTCCAGATTGGGAGACATTAACCTAATCTTATCAATGCAACAGATTTAAACCATTTTGACCATCTTAAAATTCAGGATGGGTAGGGGCATGCTTGATTTGGGTTGTGACCATTGATATCAAAAGTTAAAAGGATTAAAAAAGGCCACAACCATTTCTGTATCCCAGTGTACAAATTGACACTGTTAATTGTATGCATGCCTCCCTGGCTAATTTCTAGAATTGAGGATAGTGATAGTGGTGAGAAGGAACTCTGGGGGATATTGGGACAGTAAGGAAGAAAGTACAAAATAACTGTTTAAAGAATCCGTTTTAAAATATCCCACCTCTACTATCCACTAGGGAAAATTGTTTTCCTGGGCTTGTTTAGTATATGCACTTTCTCATTTCTGTTTTATGGCATGAAAGTTGTTCAGGCTCAAAATTAAGAGCAAATGAAAGATCATTGGAAGATCTGATTTAAGAAATTTCTCCTCTTAATCCTGAAATCTTAAATAAGACTTTAAAATACATAAAAATTTTAATGGCTTTTTGAGAGTTAAAGATCTCAGCATTCATGGAACATTGTGAATGGAATTAAAGCTATCATCATTGCATGCTACAAGGACAGTTAGTGAGAAAAGGAAGTCATTAATCTATTTAGGAAAATGGGGGCATACAAATCATTCTCCTCAATCCTTATATATTGTAAGAAGGAGAGTCATAAGTATCAGTCATTACACATGCAATTAAATTTGTTGATAAGTAGTATATTAATTTTAGATTAATAGCCCTAATCTGTAATGCCTTTATTGATTTTTCTAGTTACTTGTTATACTTTTCCTATCAATGTCCTTCTAAGTTGTCTTTGGCACTCACTATGTAGTTATCTGAATATGTCTCATTTTATTACTTGATTTCATTCAGTCTTTAAATGGAAGACATTTTGTATATATTAGCATTTATTATAGCACTTAAAAGTGCCTGGTGTACAATAAGTATTGGTGAATTAAAGGTAAACTTGCTAATTAGGTTGTGATATAGATACTATAGATATGAATTAAGGCCTTTAGTACAATCACTGTGTGTGGTATGCTTATGGATATTTTTGTATATTCTTAATTTATGCAGATGTACAGATGTTTCTATGATACACTGATAAAACTCTGGGTTTTGATGCTAAGTACTTGATCAAGACCATATCAACTTTGATATTGTTCTAGTAGAAACATCATTCATTTAGGATAATCAACCTTATAGAATGGCTCTTCGGATCCTATCAGTGCAACAGTTATGGACTAGCCAGAAATAGTCAATTGTTTGTGATATTATTGAGAACCCATTAAATAAATACAAGTTCTAAGTCAAATATGTCTATGAGGGTTGGGAGATGGAGAGGGGGTATGAAGACTTAGTGTTTAATGGGGTCAGAATTTTGATTTAGGAAAGGGAAAAATTAAGAGATGGATGATGGTGAGAGTTGCACAGCGATATAAATGTACTTAGTGCCACTGAAAGTGAAAGGGAAGTGAAGTTGCTCAGTCGTGTCCGACTCTTTGCGACCCCATGGATTGTAGCCTGCCAGGCTCTTCCATCCAAGGGATTCTCCAGGCAAGAGTACTGGAGTGGGTTGCTGTTTCCTTCTCCAGGTGCCACTGAACTGTACAGTTAAATATGGTTAAAACGGTTTGTTTTAGTTCTGTGCCTTTTACCACAGATTTTTTGATATGTCACCTACATATATTATTTATTTAATATATCCATTCTTAATATATTTATTTAATATATTATTATTTAATATATCACCTACATATATTATTTTTCCATCTCCTTTTTATTATAAACTTGTAGATTCAGAATTGCCTTTTAAAAAAAAGAAGAATGAGGTAAAATATTCCATTCTTTTTTTTTGGTCTTTCACTTTAGCTTTTGGGATGAGTAATTTTTTTTTTTTTGAAGCTGTCATAATTTATATGTTTGGTGCACAATGCTATGAATAACATATTCAGAGAGAAAAATCACTTCATCTTCAAATGCTTTAACATCAGTTGTAAGTAATTGCAGTATCCTAATTATTACCATTTCTCTTCATACAATTCACATGAAAATGTCCATAGCACCTAATTTTCCCCTCTGTGATTACATTATTCAAATTTACTAGTTTGTTCAGGCTGATGTAACAAAATATCACAGACTGGGTAGCTTATAAATGGCAGAAATTTATTTACCACAGTTCTGGAGGGTTGGAAGTCCAAGATCAAAGTGGCAGCATGGTTCCTGATTTGTAGCCAGCACTTTCTTGCTGTGTCTGATGGAAGGAGTTGGGATCTCTCTGGAGCTTCTTTTATGCAGGCACTAATCCTGCTCATGAAGAATCTACCATGATGACCTAGCACCTCCCAAAGGCCCCCATTCTAATACCATCATCTTTAGCAATTAGTATTTCACCATAAGAATTTTGGAGGTACACAAACATTCAGGACATAGCAATAAGTGACCACATTTTAGTAATAGCAATACTAGAATATATTCAAAGCTTTATTAAGAATAATACATATTTCTATTATTATTTATTGGCGAAGGCAATGGCACCCCACTCCAGTACTCTTGCCTGGAAAATCCCATGGACGGAGGAGCCTGGTAGGCTGCAGTCCATGGGGTCGCTAAGAGTCGGACACGACTGAGCGACTTCACTTTACTTTTCACTTTTCACTTTCATGCATTGGAGAAGGAAATGGCAACCCACTCCAGTGTTCTTGCCTGGAGAATCCCAGGGACGGGGGAGCCTGGTGGGCTGCCGTCTATGGGGTCGCACAGAGTCGGACACGACTGAAGTGACTTAGCATAGCACAGCATAGCACATTATTATTTATAAAGGAAATAATTAATAAGTCCAATAGTAGAAGAAAATTAAAGATTTTTTTCTCTAGCCACACTATATCTGGGATACTGTTAGACACTTTATGTTGTTGTTGTTCAGTCTCTAGGTCGTGTCTGATGCTTTGTGATCCCATGGACTGCAGTACTCCAGGTTTCCCTGTCTTTCACTATTTTCCAGAGTTTGCTCAAATTCATGTCCGTTGCATCCATGATGCTATCTAACTATCTCATCCTCTGCTGTCCTCTTATCCTTTTGCACTCAAGCTCTCCCAGCATCAGGGTCTTTTCCTGTGGGTGGGCTGTTCACAGCAGGTGGCCTAAGTATTGGAGCTGTAGCTTTAGCATCAGTCCTTGCAATGAATATTCAGGACTGATTTCCTTTAGGATTGACTGGTTTGATTTCCTTGCTGTCCAAGGGACTCTCAACTATCCAACACCACAATTTGAAAGCATCCATTCTTCGGCACTTAGCCTTCATTATGGTTCAACTCTCACATCTGTACATGACTACTACTACTACATGGAAAAACTATAGCTTTGACTGTACGGACTTTGTTGGCAAAGTAATGTCTCTGTTTTTTAACACACTGTCTAGGTTTGTCATAGTGTTTCTTCCAAGGAGCAAGTGTCTTTTGATTTCATGGCTGCAGTCACCATATGTAGTAACAATTTTATATCCCTCTGAAATTAAGAAATTGGAAAATTAAGGTTATTTACCTTTTAATCTTGGATTAGAATGCAAAGATGGCAGTTGCATTTGTAATTGGATCAGTTAATGTCAGTTTTCTGAAAGATGAAAACTGTTTATGTCTTGTTTAGGTAACCACATGAGCTGACACAGCATTCATAGCATGAGAAAGAATATTTATTGACTCAAGATCCCTGGAAAGTCTTGATAATCTGAACAGCTGCATAGTCTGTAACATGTAATTGACCTTGAAGAAAATAACTTATATTTTCTGAGAGAATAATCATTGGCATTTGAAGTTTTTACATTACTCTGGTTACACAGTGAAAAAAAGTTTATTCTTCCTAGGATTATTTTATTATTTTGAAATTTAAATACAAGCTATTAAATTAATTTTCATAAATTAAAAAGGCAAAACAAGTTTTAACTTTGAAGGTCAAGAAAAATATTGTAGTAAAATTATATATAATGCATTATAATCACTTTATAGAAATATATATTTTAATATGTGAATATTATTTTTCAAATAATTTTTAACAATCAAGACAAATGTTTATAATTATTTCAGAAACTGTCATATCGCAACTCAGAATAAGAAAGTGTGATTTACTAATGAATCAAACATATACATTTCACACTTTTCCTATGTGATGATATTTTTGTTTAGTCATTCTTAATTTAGAGTAGCTGTCATTTTATTACTTTTATAATTTAATTCAGTGTTCATGTCACTCTAGTTCTAAAAGTTTGCTCTGAAATTCCTCCTTTTTAAATATCTTTTGTTCTTAGCCTGGTCCATTCAACTGGCAACAACCCACGTGCTTTTATTTCATTCCATCCTTTAGGCTCTTTATTGTATACATTTGTAATTCCTTTACAAAATTATGCTTATAATGCTTGGCTGGTTGTCTTCAACATTATCCACTGATTAGTTTATGCTTCAGTGAGAAACACAAAGAATGTTTTTTGTCAAGAGAGACTCAACACGAATCAGAACGTTTATCAGCTGTCAAGAGGTACAAGTGAAGTAGGTCATATGAAGTACAAGTGAAGAGGTCTGGAATACCAACCCACCTTCCCAGCTCCTTTGTACATCTGGGAAGCACTGGCCCAGACTGCTGGATAAAGTTTGGATTCTTAGATGTATATAATTGCCTCATTAACACAGAAAGAGCCAATCAGTACAAAATTTCTCATTGTTTTTCTTTTTAATTATAGTCCTCTTGCTGTATACTACATTCCCAGAACTTACCTTGTAAGTGAAAATTATATTTCACGTGGTCAAACAGATACATGGAAAAATCACAGTGTATTAGACTTATGGCAATAGAATGAGAGGTTTGCGAAAAAGGTATTTGTGTAAGGAAAGTTGCTAAAAATCCAAGGACTGAAACTTTGGAGTGGATCTGGAAAAAATATGCAGAGAATTGACTTTTGCTCTCATAGTTATGGCTACTGTCCCTTTCTCCCCTATCTATGCTACTATCCTATTTCAGTTTTTATACAATGATTCTCAATCCTTCCCTTCTGTTTCTAAGGCCATATTGGAGAAGCAGCATTATGTTACTTAAACTAGGACCTTCCTTTGAGAGTCCATGTAATATGTTTCAGTAATTAAGTCTACCCTCCCTACTGTCACCCACAATATGCTTTTTTTGGTTTTATTTTCAAGTTGATGGCAGCAAGTGGAGCCAAAGACAGTGGCAGAAGTTTTGTGCATTGTGTAAGCAACATGCATTTGACACTTGCCAACTAGGAGAGCACCACGCATAGCCCACTCCTGTTTTACTCTCTTGTCTTTCACTGCTTTTTCTGCTTTGTCTCCTCTGGAGCTTCCTGTGGATTGTGCTTCCAGCTGGCTGTAGTCCAAGAGGAACTTGCATACAGGGTGTGGGCACAAAGGGGAGGTTGGAGTTTTCAGCATGACTGCAGAAGGGAAGAAAATCTATTAAATAACTTTAGTTTCCTAAATTATAAGAAAAGTAATAATGTAATATAATGTAGTAAATTAATAAAGTCTTAAACAATTTTATAGTATTTTCTTGCTTTTACACACTTTTTTCACCCGAATGCCCTTCATGCCTTCTAGTATTTAGTATCTTATAAGAATGTGCTATTTTGTTTTCTCTTTGCAAAACTTGTCTGGGATAAAATCATATTGTTTAGGAACCAAAGGCAAATTGTTTCTTCTAATACATGAAAATGATCAAAGTAGACAAATTTACAAGATAGGAGTTCTTTTCATGTCATCTAAGTATGACTTTTTAATTTTTTAAATATGCAAGGATGGTGTGATAAAAGGAACAAGTGATGGGGAAAGGACACCGAATTCTAGTCTCCTGTCTTTCACTTAATAATAGTACCCACCTCATCGGTTGTTTTAAGGATCAAATACTATATTTTATGTGAAAAGGCTTTATAAAATCTAAAGTACTGTATTAATGAAAATGACACATATTTATTAATATCATGAGTTGAAGCCAGAAACTGAAAAAAAGTAGCATTGACTATTCCAGTATCCACTTAGAAAGGAAAACATTTTAAGAGCCAAACTCACATTTAAAGTTCTCATGACAGTAAGTTGAGTGGGCTCCTTTAAGCCACCACAAAAATAATCCTTAAAAATTCAAGTAATATTAATATATAAGTTAATGCTTTATAAAGGTAGCCTACTGTTTACTTGATTTCTCATTTATTTTTCAGAAATCCTTATGTTTTTCAAAATCAGTTTATGTGGCTTAGAAAAAACTGAGATGTGCACTTAAGATTTGCATATTTTACTATGTTTGTGTTATATTTGAATTAGAAAGTTTACTCCACAAGTTATTTTCTGATTGTGATATTAGGAAAAAAGCATCTGCCAGCAGCCAAGTGTCTTGGCTGTTTACAAAGAAACTTAATTTGCATCCTTTTTCTTCTTAGATAAAAAAGTTTAAACATTGTGGACATTTATGTGAACACTCTCATAATGCCCTGATAAATTACTTAATTTAAAAGTATCTTCTGTTAAATCTCAAGTTAATATTATCAAAAAGAGTAATAGTGACTTCCAGAACAAAAGAATAATGTTGAACAGTGAATTATAGAGTAACTTATTTTACTTTAAATATAAATTTTGAGCTATAGTGTATTTACTAGTGGTATTAGTCTGTTCTGAGATAACTTAAGATCCCTAAACATTTGTGAGAGAAACTTTTATGACACACTCAAGTTTTTGCTTTTGTCTTTCTTCTTTCTACTGGAAGAATACATCTACCAGTAGGATAGTCAGCTTGAATATTTGAACTGCATGAATTTGAACAGGGAGAGGAGTAACCAGCTGTCAGATAGTTCATATGATGTATTAGGTGCTGGTCGGAATGAGACAGTATATCTCAGCATGCTGTTGCCTTCAGTAGATTTATATTCCAAAGAAATGTGGATACATTAATACAAATAGGGATTTCAAATGAAAAGAAGATCAGCCACCTAGCTATGGTTCATGAATCACAGTGATAAAAGGGTTCACTGTTCCTTTTATTTTTTAATAATAATAATGAAAGTAGAAATTATTGCTGAGTCGAATGGGTGCCAGGGTACACTGATCCTAAAGATTTAACTTGACCCAGCAATCCACTGGAAGCTGCTATAGCTGAGAAAAAAGAACTAAGCAGAGATGCTGGGCTTACATTTAGAATAAGAGAAAGGAACTATTAATGCATGCTTTTCTCCAGTTGCGTTCATCTCTCTAGGAAATCCTGCATGACAAAAGAGAGTTGGGACACTATTAAGTTTTATAAAGTGATACTATAGTTGCTTGAAGGGAACTTACTATTACACTGCTGGAAGCCTGTAAGGTCTGTTGACTAAAGAAGTTCAAAGATAGCCACTGTTGTTCAGTATATAGTTTTGTTTTGTATGTTTTGATTCAGTGCAGTGGGGTCAAACATAAAGGATGGTAATGTCTGTGGCGTTTTATGATTTTCTCCTTTTTGTTATAAGTAGACTATTAGGTAATTTTAAGGAAATCAGAACTGCTGACCATACAAATGGTTTTCACAGAAATTGCTTTTTGCTCTATTAAAACAACAATATAAAGTGATTTTCTGATTATTGACACTGTGACTTTGCTAAAAATTCCTATATTCATTTAAAAATAAGAATCATTTTGCCATAAAAAGCAAATTATTCTGGTTCAATAAGCAAACCTATTTTACTAAAGCAATAGATAAAAACTTCATTAGAAATACTTTTTCTTTTTCCTCTCTGAAACAGGATCACATTAATAAAACCACAATAAAATTGTTAAGGGTAAAGAAGCAGCCCAAATTGAAGAAAAATGCAAAAGATGATTCTATTATGTGGACTTAATGGGCAAGCAAAGTGAATTTTCAGTTGAACCCAGTGCTAGATATGTGCCCTAGATATATATTACACACTGTTTGAAGGGCATGGCAACCGAGAGGAGGTCGCCATAACTTACTGGTGGCAGCTGAGTTCTGTGATATTAAAAAGAAAATCTTTCATTAAAATAAAAAATCTAGGTTTCCTGTGAGGGTCATTGAATTCTTATATTCTTAAAAGACAGGTTCCTTACTCACAAGGACAACTTCCTGGAAGAGGTAGGAAATGACTAGTTCTGGAATCTGTTCCAAGTCTTAGTAATGTATCAAACAGGAAGCAGCTAACAGCTCAGAAAAATAGAAATAAGGGGGTGTACAGTGATCCTTCATATCCATGAGTTCCACATTCATGGATTCAACCCATTGGATAAAATGTATTTTTTAAGATTCCTGAAAATTCCAAAGAGCGTTGAATTTGCTGGGCACTGGCAATTATTTACATAGTAATTGCATTGTAATTTAGCCATTCCTTACTCCAGGGGATCTTCCCTATCCAGGGATAGAACCTGGGACTCCTACATGGCAGATCAAAGGCAGATTCTTTACTGACTGAGCCACCAGAGAAGCTCTAGGTACAATGCATAATTTAGTGGCTCAGACTGTAAAGAATCTGTAATGCGGGAGACATGGGTTCCATCGCTGGGTTGGGAAGATCCCCTGGAGGAGGGCATGGCAACTCACTCCAGTATTCTTGCCTGGAGAATCCCCATGGACAGAGGTGCCTGGCAGGTTGCAGTTCATGGGGTTTCAAAGAGTCAGACACGACTGAGCAACTAAGCACAGCACAAAGATGATTTAAAGTGTTTGGGAGGATCAGGGTAGGTGGTATGCAAATACTATGCTTTTTTATATAAGGGATTTGAGTATCTGTGAATTTTGGTGTCCAAGGGGTGTTGGAAGCAGTCCTCTTTATATACTGAAGGAGGGCTATAATTAGTTTTTAGTTATTGGTGAGACAGAGAAGATTAAGTAAGATGAATACAAATTATTTTTTAGCCAAGAACACTGTGGGCTATCTATCTTGGCTGGAAACTGGGTTAGGCATTGTGTATTTAAAGAATTGTAAAACAGTTGTCATTTTTGTCTTACTTTTCAAGGTTATATCACATCTTTGTTCAGAAAAATCTCTTTGCATAAAATACCATATCCAAAAAACAGAAATAGTAGGAAGTAGAACTCAGATGAGTAGAATGAGCTGTCTTCCTCTCTGTCCTTTCTTCTTTCTTTCCCTTTTTGTTTACCTCTTAAAAATAAAAATATGACTAAAAATAACAAAATTTAATTGGGTATCAATAGTATCAGATTTAAGAGAGCAGGTAAGCTATATATTGCTTCTTCTACTATTCCCTCATGTGAATCTTTTACTTAAAAAGATCAGATCAGATCAGATCAGTTGCTCAGTCATGTCCGACTCTTTGTGACCCCATGAATTGCAGCATGCCAGGCCTCCCTGTCCATCACCAACTCCCGGAGTTCACTGAGACTCACGTCCATCGAGTCAGTGATGCCATCCAGCCATCTCATCCTCTGTCGTCCCCTTCTCCTCCTGCCCCCAATCCCTCCCAGCATCAGAGTCTTTTCCAATGAGTCAACTCTTCGCATGAGGTGGCCAAAGTACTGGAGTTTCAGCTTTAGCATCATTCCTTCCAAAGAAATCCCAGGGCTGATCTCCTTCAGAGTGGACTGGTTGGATCTCCTTGCAGTCCAAGGGACTCTCAAGAGTCTTCTCCAACATCACAGTTCAAAAGCATGAATTCTTTGGCTCTCAGCCTTCTTCACAGTCCAACTCTCACATCCATACATGACCACAGGAAAAACCATAGCCTTGACTAGACGGACCTTTGTTGGCAAAGTAATGTCTCTACTTTTGAATATGCTATCTAGGTTGATCATAACTTTCCTTCCAAGGAGTAAGCTTAAAAAGTAAACTTGAAAAGATAAAAGGAATCAAATTTACTTTGAGACTATACAAAACCAGCATCAACTAGGTTATAACAAGTAAGTTTAATTTTACTAAATACATTATGTTTTTATTTTATAATAATTTCATATTTACAGGAAAGTTAGAAGAATTATGCCAAAAATCCCCATATATCCTTTATATAATTTCATCAGTCTTTAAATTTTTACATTTTTCCTCTCTTTCTTATTGTCTCATACATAGACACATATGTCATTTTTATCCTTTATATAAATTCATTAGTCTTTACATTTTTATCTTTTTCCTCTTTCTTATTATCTCTAATACATAGGCACATATGTAATTTATATCATCTTCCTAAAGCATGTGAGAGTTATTATACTCATCATGACCCTTTATTCTTAAATACTTCAGCATGTATTTTCTAAGAATAAGGATATTCTCTTATATATCAGATTAAGTACCAAAATTAGGAATTTAACCTTGACATATTATCTTATTTAACATAAATCCACATTGAATTTTTCCTAATTGTTTCATTAAAAAAAAACAAACACGCAACACAACAGGTTCCAATCTAGAATCATGTGTTATATTTAACTGTAAGGTAACTTTACCCTCTTCTTAATCTGGGTGGTTCCTCACCATTCTTTATCTCACATGCCATTAACACTCATGACAGTTATTTTTTTTGTAGAATGTTCTCTAATTCATGTTTGTCTGGCATTTCACTGTTAGGTTCAGCTTATGCAGTTTTTAGCAGGAAAACTACATGTGTAATATTTGTGTTCTTAGTGGATCCTATCAGGAAGTATATGATGTCAGTTTGTGTCATGTCTGGTAATATTACATTTGATCCCTTGGTAAAGGTTACATTTACTAGGTTTCACCACTGTATAGTTGCTATAATTCCCCTTGCTAATTAATAAGTACTCTCTGAAAAGATACTCTGAAAGTTATGTATTAATAAATATTGTTTTACACCATTTTTTTTTACCCAGAAGGTTTAGTATCCATTGATTCCTTCCCAAATTATTTTTCCTATGATACTTAGGTGGTAATGATTATATAGCTTTGTCATCTCCTCCATATATATTAGTTGGCATTCTACTATACAAATGTCTTTTCCCTTTTCCTCTGTTCAGGTAAAAATACATATATGTGCATATGTGTGTTATGTATGTATTCATGAATCATCATCACAATCATGGGTTACTGTTTGTTCAACAGGTTAGAATCCATTATAATTATTATTTATTTTTGATGCTCAAATTATTCTAGGTTAGATCTGGAGGAGCTCCTTCAAGGTGGCTTCTGAATTTAAGGAATCCATTCATGAATATCTAGTCTTGAACAGTGTAACACTGAGTGAGAAGTTCATAGAAGAGGGCCAACTTTAGCAAGAACTATGAGTATGTATCTGACAGAGCTTCTGGTTCTGGAACTGGAAATATTTTATTGAATACTATTGTACTATACATTGGTATTATGAATTTCAGGTTATCTACCTATCCCACAGTAATTTCAAGAGAAACTAATTGACGATTAATGGTTTACTGCTAAACCCTATTTGAAATATATGTTAAATTTTATTTTGGGTTGAGTTGGTCTTTTGTAATAAATAAGATAAATTTATATGCTATTCTATTCATTTATTCAGTTTGTTTATTATCATTTAAGTACTAGATTTGGTTAAGTCCTAGAGATTCAGTAAAAACCTCAAAAAAGAGTCTAGGCTGATGTACATCTTATATGTAGCAAAAGGAAACAGAAGCAACATGTATAATTATGTTATACATACTTTTAAGTGACTAGTGTCAGGGTAGTAGAGTAGTGGCACAAAAGAGGGAGTGGTAATATAGTAGATAATGTCTTCAAATAAGAGTAGTTGCTGTAAAAGTATAATTTTTAAGAGTTTTAAAATATGACTTAAGCACATGTTAAAGATTTATTTAAAGTAATTAGTAGGGGAAGCAATAAAAATAAAATTCTGTTCAAACAATATTGAGAAGCATGGTAATATTAGGAAGCTAAGTACTAGAGTAAGACTATTAGTTTGATTATAAAACTGATTAATGTTTCATATGGTAATAAGCTATAATATTTAGGATGATCTTTTCTACCAAATTGAAAACATTTGTATCTCTATTGGACATAAATATAAAAGTTAACATGTAACTTCACAAGTTCTGAACCCTTAATAAATAGAAAAATCTAAAACAGGACAATCTCCTCAAGAATTAAACCATCTGTGAGCCTGACACTGGCAAGATACACAAAATTTTAATATTTGGATATTTTTTCTTTGATCTCCTAAAAATATTTCCCAAAGATTATTATGTCATTACTATATTATTTTTGATGTTTAGTCACTCAGTTGTGTCTAACGCTTTGCTACCCCATGGACTGCAGCACATCAGGCTTCTGTATCCTTCACCATCTCCCCAAGTTTGCTAAACTCATGTCCATTGAGTTGCTGATGCCATCCATCCATCTCATCCTCTATCGTCTCCTTCTCCTCCTACCTTCAATCTTTCCCAGCATCAGGGTTTTTTCAAATGAGTCAGCTCTTCCATCAGGTGGCGAAAGTATTGGAGCTTCAGCTTCAGCATCAGTCCTTCCAATGAATATTTGGGGTTGATTTCCTTTAGAATTGACTGGTTTGATCACCATGCAGTCCAAGGGACTCTCAAGAGTCTTCTCAAACACCATAGTTCAAAGGCATCAGTTCTTCAGCACTCAGCCTTCTCTGTAGTCCAGTTCTCATATCGTACATGACTACTAGAAAAAATATAGTTTTGACTTATGGACCTTGGTTGGCAAAGTGATGTCTTTGCCTTTTAATATGCTGTCTTGATTTAGATTGGTCATAGCTTTTCTTCCAAGGAGCAAGCATCTTAATTTCATGACTGCAGTCACTGTCCACAGTGATTTTGAAGCCCAAGAAAATAAAGTCTGTCAATGTTTTAATTGTTTCCCCATCTATTTGCCATGAAATGAAGGGACCAGATGCCATGATCTTCATATTTTTGAACGTTGAGTTTTAAGCCAGCTTTTTCATTCTCCTCTTTCACTTTCATCAAGAGGCTCTTTAGTTACTCTTCGCTTTCTGCCATAAGGGTGGCAGAAGTTATTGATCTTTCTCCCAGCAATCTTTATTACAGCTTGAGTTTCATCCAGCACTGCATTTTGCATGATGTACTCTCCATGTAAGTTAAATAGGCAGGGTGACAATATACAGCCTTGACGTACTCCTTTCAAAATTTTGAACCAGTCCGTTGTTGTTCTGTGTCCAGTTCTAACTGTTGCTTCTTGATCTGCATACAGATTTCTCAGGTGGCAGATAAGGTAAGTCTGGTATTCTCATCTCTTAAGAATTTTCTAGTTTGTTGTGATACACACAGTCAAAGGCTTTAGCGTAGTCAATGAAAGCATAATTAGCTGTTTTTCTGGAATCTTCTTGCTTTTTTATGTGATACAGTGGATGTTGGCAATTTGATCTCTGCTTCCTCTGTGTTTTCTAAATGCAGCTTGTACATCTGGAAGGTCTTGGTTCACGTACTGTTGAAGCTGGTTTGGAGAATTTGAGCATTACTTTGCTGGTGTGTGAGATGAATGCAATTGTTGCAGAAAGTTTGAACATTCTTTGGTATTACCTTTCTTAGGGATTGGAATGAAACCTGACCTCTTTCAGTCCTGTGGCCAGTGCTGAGTTTTCCAATTTTGCTAGCATATTGAGTGTAGCGCTTTCACAGCGTCATCTTTTAGGATTTGAATAGCTCAACTGGAATTCCATCACCTCCACTAGCTTTGTTCATAGTGATTCTTCCCTAAGGCCCACTTGACTTTGCATTCCAGGATTTCTGGCTGTAGGTGAGTGATCACATCATCATGATTTTCTGGGTCATAAGATCTTTTTGTATAGTTCTTCTGTGTATTCTTACTACCTCTTGTTAGTATCTCCTGCTTCTGTTAGGCCCATACCATTTCCGTCCTTTATTGTCTCCATCTTTGCATGAAATGTTGCTTGTTATCTCTAATTTTCTTGAAGAGATATCTAGTCTGTCCCATTCTATTGTTTTCCTTTATTTCTTTGCATCATTCACTTAAGAAGGCTTTCATGTCTCTCTTGGAACTCTGCATTCAGGTGGGTATACCTTTCCTTTTCTCCTTTGTCTTACGCTTCTCGTCTTTTTGTAAGGCCTTCTCAGACAACCATTTTGCCTTTTTGCATATCTTTTTTTGGGGGATGTTTTGATTAACCCTCCTGTACAGTATTATGAACCTCCATCCATAGTTCTTCACACACTCTTGTCTATCAGATCTCATCCCTTGAATCTGTTTGCCACTTCCACTGTATAATTGTAAGGCATTTGATTTAGGTCATATCTGAATGGTCTATTGGTTTTCCCTACTTTCTTCAATTTAAGTCTGAACTGTGTCATAATCCGCTCCTGGTCTTGCTTTTGCTAACTGTATAAATGTCTCCATGTTTGGCTGCAAAGAATATCGTCAGTCTGATTTCTGTATTGACCACCTGGTGATGTCTGTGTGTAGAGTCGTCTCTTGTCTTGTTTGAAGAGGGTACTTGCTATGACCAGTGCATTTGTTGGCAAAAACTCCTTTAGTCTTTGCCCTTCTTTATTTTTTACTCCAAGGCCAAACTTGCCTGTTACTCCAGATATCTCGTCTTTCTACTTTTGCCATTTAGTCTCCTTTTATTAAACAGACATTATAATATATTACCATATAGATTCTCACATCTGATCAAGTTGCGATCATCATCATCAGCTCAATGGAGATCATGAAATCATCAGACCATTACATTAGATTAGATACCCCACAGACAGGGAATTTATGGTATGTAAAGTCATGCTCATGTAGACATATATATTACTGGCTATGTGATTAAGGCTTACTTAGATCCACTGCTCACTAGTTCATCCCCTGACTGTGGACCACAGCTGAAGCCATAGGGTACTTACTTAATTACACTGGCTTAGTGGTTTGAGATTAGAAACCGAATCGACAGTTGTGAGACTTGATTGTGGAAAGGGACACAGCCCTAACCAGAAGTTTGACAAGGAACAGACAGAGTAACAGACGTACTTTGTCAGAAACAAAAACAAACAAGCAAGCAAATTCATGCAAATCAGAAGAAAGAAAAAAAAAAAAGAAAAGTAGAAAGTCAGCAAAACGTTACTTCCACTTGGAAAGTCACTTTGGGAGCCAAGAAGGAACTTGCCTGGACTTATATAGATTGTAAAGTGATGTCTCCAGCAATATAGTTTAATTGACTCTGACATATGAGTCCACTTGAATGTCTCAGTGGATTCTCCAAAACTGTCAAGGTATAATTTTCAAAAATTTAAAATATGACTTTATACAAATACAGATTGGACAAAAATCAAAAGTTTACTTAAGAGAGCCTGCATAATGGTAAATTGGTTCAGAGACCACTTGAGGAATTAGATATTTATAGCAATTTAATAAAAGAATGTTAGAATAATATTGCAAAATTGAATATAAAACCAGTAAATGCGCTGCACGGCAGTCATCCATTGCCAGACAAAAGTCTATGTATCTTAGTTGGATACAGATCTACAAGTTGCCATGTAACTTCACCAAGTGAAAACCATTAATTAGTAAAGGTAGTGAAATCAAACAGTGATATAATATACAGAATTCAGTAGGTCTCAGTTAAATAATGCTTCAGTTGCAGTCTTCTACCTGACTGTGTGTCTTAGTTTTGGATAATGATTTTTAACACATTCACTACCCCATTGGCAAGCTCAAAAAAACAGCAATTTAGATGTGGAACAATTCATAAGTAATTGCATTAATGTGTGAAACTTTCCTGTAAGGCAGAGGTGCTGGAAAAGCACTGAGATCTTACAGTGGCTATGGACGGAAGATAGGGAAGAGCTCAGTCAGGGTCAGGCATTAGGATAATAGGAATTTTGTAGGAGTTTGGGAACCACTACGGTTTTAAGTAGGATAACAGCATAAAAATATATGCTGTTTAGAATTACTGTTTACCTAATTTTAAGTGCTTTAAATGAATTCAGTAGGTAGCTATAGTTTATAGTGGTAAGTACCTTACATGGAAAATGGCAGTGCTTTTTTTTATTACTGTACAGTAATGTATAATAACATTGTACATTTGTACAATGTATAATAATAATAACATATAATAATATATAATTATATATTATATATATAATAATATATATAATATATTATTATAATATAATATAATATAATATATTATAATATAATATAATATAATATAATATATATAATATATAATAATAATATATAATATATATATATAATATGTAATATAATATAATATAATAATAATAATTTGTATAATGTATAATAACATTGTACATATACAATTTGTACAAATGTATAATAACATATTGTTTTTTGTTGACTTTTGATGTAACTTTTATTTTCCTATTTGTTTGAGCCATGCTGCTAAATTAAAACTATTCTCTCAGCACTTAGAGTTTCATTTTATTTATTCAATTATGGATTTATTACATTTTACATTTGTTTGATTCTAAACAATGTGAAGTTGTATAGTTAAAAGTTTTGCCATTAGTTAATAATTACTGAATGATTCTTAACCTGTCAATTAAACCTCTGGTGGAACATATCAATAAGGATATTTTAGAAGAATACTGCTGCTGCTAAGTTGCTTCAGTCGTGTACAACTCTGTGTGACCCCATAGACGGGCAGCCCACCAGGCTCCCCTATCCCTGGGATTCTCCCAGGCAAGAACACTGGATTGGGTTGCCATTTCCTTCTCCAGTGCATGAAAAGGTGAAGTCACTCAGTCGTGTCTGACTCCTCGCAACCCCATGGACTGCAGCCCACCAGGCTCCTCTGTCCATGGGATTTCCAGGCAAGAGTACTGGAGTGGGGGTGCCGTTGCCTTCTCCGAGAAGAACACTGATTTATGTCTATTTAGGCTTTTTCCCTTTACTCAACAATTTACCTTTCTTACGTTACAAAGAATATAATTATACTTGGTTACAAAGTATCATAATTTACTACCGTCCAAAGTCACACCAGTCTAATTTACAAGCCTCCCATTTTTCTATCCAAGCCATTCTTTGTTGTCACTGACCAACTGTCAGCCTGTAAGATGTCCAGGTAACTTTGCCCTCGCGGGTAAGTAATGAAAGGTGGTACAAAACAATAGGAGTTTATAGAAACACAAAATCTTACTCATGTGCAGTGGTGGTTGTTGAGTGTAGGGCTTGATACTTTGATTGCATTGTAATTAACAGGGTTTTTGATTTGTTTTCTGTGTGTTCATTCTGGAATCAGCTACTTTCTAAAGTGCATCATTTTGCTAAGTGTGATGGACATGAAGGAACAAGGGGCCAGAGATAGAATCTATCTGAGCTGATTACAAGATTCTCTTCTAATCAAGATGATATCTCATGATTAAGAAAGAAAAATTAGCTGTCACATAGGGTTTTTAATTGATACTAAGGGAAGTGCCACATTTATTTTCTAAAAGACTTCAGGGAGTGAACTGAGATACCAGTTTGATTAATTAATGATGAGTAGAATAGAATTGTAAACAACCATTTCTGTAAAGAAGGAAGAAGCAGTGATTATGTATAAGCTTGCAGGTCATAATTATGTTTTAATATTATTAGGAAATATTTAGATAATTTTTTCATGATGCCTAAAAACATAGGCTGTTTTTGACTATTTCATCTATAATTTCCATAAACATTTTATAATATTTTACCCTTTTTTTAACTCTTATCAAAGCAGATATTTGTTCAATAAATTAGTTCATATTTAAGGATAGGAAAAGTGATGTTAATATTTATTGGGAGTTTATTATGTGTCATGGATTGCATAATCACTTTTCATGTGGGAATATTATTCTTGTTTATAATTCTTTCTAAGACAAATTCTCACTAAAGAGCTCTTTGTTGCACTTTCATTAAATGGCTGTAGTCATTAAAATTTTTTCCTATTGAACAGAATCCTGCTTTCCTTTAACTTTATTATTTAGTTCTCTGATGCAACATACACTTCTAGTCCTTCAGATATTTAAAGCTTCTTAAACATTATTTATGGCACTTTTTAGAAATAAGGAGGCTTACAACCTCTTCTTTCAATATTCAGAAGCCTCACTATTTTCTCTATTCCCCTTATAGTCTTTTTTAGGAAAAAAGTCTTTAAAAAGATGTAATATCCATTCACAAATAGCGTAAATCCCTCTGGATACTAAATACGAATGATAATTAAGATTACTAAAGCTTTTTTTCTGAATGTTAGACCCTAAAATTTCTTGAAGTTGAAAAATTATTATTTCCTGTTTTTGACTCAACTATGAGAACTTCCACAGAAAGATTACTTTGTCTGTTAGCTTGATTAATTTAACTGACAAAGGACCAAAGAGACAATGTAATTATTTATTTTATTTGTATAGATTTGGTAAAGATTTCTATTTAAGATAATAGGCGTTGTGGGATTATATTTCAGATTCAAACCTAGTATGCTATATGTGTCATAAGAAAATATAAAATGGGTAAAACACATGTGACCAAATTGAGCTAACAATTCTATGAATTGAATATTATTCAATTCATAGAATATTGTTTAAATCAACCAGTTTTCATCTCTATTATTAGAGTTAATTTGAAATGTTGGTTTTAAATAATAATGGAAATAGCCTGTTAAGACTTTAAAATTTTTTTAAAAATTCCTAATGGCCTTATCATTATGCAAGAAGAATTACAACACCCTGTTCCTATCCTTGAGGACATGTATCTTAGATTTATGTTTTTGAGTAGAGGTATTGAGTAGAGAAGTTTACTTTTGCTCATTTTGTCAGGAAAGTGGTCATTTTTGCTGCTGATGTGTCCATGTACACTTTGCTAATATAAATCCAATATGTGAAAAAATACGTTGATAAAACTAAACTTGGAAGCTATTATTTTTGTATAAGATGTATTTTAAACACCCTCAGTAATAAATCCTTCTCTTTCATTCATCATTAACAGCAATAACTCATATTTATTAAGGGTCATCAAAGGGTGACTTCAAGTCTAAAATCAAGGTGAACATAATAGATGGTTTCTTGATATAATGTTATAAAATGCAAGACATGAGATAACATGGCCCAGAAAATGAGATTAA
This sequence comes from Bos indicus x Bos taurus, assembly GCF_003369695.1. NCBI lineage: Eukaryota > Metazoa > Chordata > Mammalia > Artiodactyla > Bovidae > Bos > Bos indicus x Bos taurus. The sequence continues at coordinate 37,363 of NW_020867105.1, forward strand.
GTGGAAGGAAAATAGAACTTGAATCAGAAGAGCTCGATATAACAAGGTACTTAATTATCTTGTACTTTTACAATTCTGAGCTGAAAAATCCTATTTACAATGCATATTTCACATAGAAGTGAAAATTATTTGTGGTTTAAATAAAATATGGGTATTTATCAAACACTGATAGCAGTTAAATTCCTGTTTTGTGTATGTGTGAGAGAGAGACCTTTTTTGCAGGCTGCTTTCAAGATCTTTGGCAATGCCAAAGAATGCTGAAACTACCACACAATTGCACTCATTCACCCTCTAATAAATTAATGCTCAAAATTCTCCAAGCCAGGCTTCAACAATACATGAACCGTGAACTTCCAGATGTTCAAGCTGGTTTTAGAAAAGGCAGAGGAACCAGAGATCAAATCGACAACATCTGCTGGATCATCGAAAAAGCAAGAGAGTTCCAGAAAAACATCTACTTCTGCTGTATTGACTATGCCAAAGCCTTTGACTGTGTGGATCACAATAAACTGTGGAAAATTCTGAAAGAGATGGGAATACCAGACCACCTGACCTGCCTCTTGAGAAACCTATATACAGGTCAGGAAGAACAGTTAGAACTGGACATGGAACAACAGTCTGGTTCCAAATAGGAAAAGGGGTATATCAAGGCTGGATATTGTCACCCTGCTTATTTAACTTATATACAGAGTACATCA
>NW_020867106.1:0-40992 GCF_003369695.1 Bos indicus x Bos taurus
ATCTATTCTGCTATTTACTGTTTATGTTCATTGTCAGTATTCTGTGCTTTAAGTCTTTATTGCCTCATTCCACAGTGTCTTTTTAATGCCTTCTAATTTAGTTTCATTTGTCACCGCTCTTCTAAAGTTACATTCTATATGCACTACTTCCCTGCTTCCCTGGTAGCTCAAATGGTAAAGAATCTGCCTGCAATTTGGGAAACCTGGGTTTGATCACTGGGTTGGGAAGATACCCTGGAAAAGGGAATGGTGGCCCACTCTAGTATTCTTGCCTGGAGAATCCCATGGACCAAGGAGCCTGGTGGGCTACAGTCCATGGGGTTGCAGAGTTGGACACAACTGAGCGACTAAGCACAGTACATACACTCTACTGTAAAACCTCCTCATGAAATATTTGATATGGTTGACATCTAACCCTCTTCATGCACTTCTCCGGTGGCTCAGTGGTAGAGAATCCATCTGCAATGCAGGAGACGTGTTTGATCCCTGGTTTGAGAGATTCCCTGGAGAAGGAAATGGGCACCTGCTCCTGTATTCTTGCCTGGGAAATCCCATGAACAGAGGAACCTGGCAGGCTATAGTCCATAGGGTTGAGAAAGAGTCAGACAATACTTAGTGACTAAACAACAACCCTCTTCATATACGAGGCATGGCATGCTATAGACAGTAATTCTTGGTTAACATGGAAATGGAGAAAAAAGTAGCCTCTTTCTATTTGTTGTCTATGATGTTGTAGTAGCTAGGTGTATTAACTAGACTGTTTCCTTCTTTGACTCTTCTGTTCCCTCTCTGTGTGCAATCTCCCAAGTTCCACTCTTCAGTTATTTAGTTTTCCCTCTCCATGCTCTTTCACTTAGAGAAACCTTGAGTATTGCCTCTACATAAGTAGCTCCATTCTTTCTTTCCAGGTCAGCTTTCTCATGAGTTTCAGTTACATATCTACAATTGTCCTCTGGATATTCTGCATCTTTTCATACATAACTGGCTCAAAATCAAGCCCAAAGTCTTCCTCTGCTCCTTCTTTCTGTGTTTCTTTATTACCATCACAATATTACCTTTCTCATAGCCACTATTCATTTTTATCTCCTTCCAATCACTACATACTAAATGTTTATTGCATTTCTTAGAAAGTATTCTGAATTGTTTTTCTTTTTCCTTATCAATGTTACTAAACTCCTTGATAGTAACCCTGAAATAGACCATCTACAAGCCATTTCATTCTATAAACTATTGCAGAGTTTATTTCTTAATTATCTTTTTCTTTATTGAATCTCTTTTAGTCTAAAATCTTAGAAGGGTATGGAAGTGGTTTTTAAAAGCTTTTTTATAAAAATTACTGAACAACTTTGGTTAAATAAAATTATACATGGAACCCAAACAAAGCAGTGAACCTGTAGTTGTTTTGGGTGAAATATTTAAGTGTAAGTGTTAGTTGCTCAGTTGTGTCCGACACTTTGTGATCCCATGGACTGTAGCCTGCCAGGCTCCTCTGTCTGTGGAATTCTCCAGGCAAGAATACTAGAGTGGGTTGCCATTCCATCTTTCAAAATTTATTTGGGCTCTACCTACACATTGTCCCCTGGGCAATTCTTTGGAATTTTGGAACATTTTAGAATACAATTTGAAACTGTTGGCTCTAGTACAGAATCTTTATTAGGATTTAGGCTTGTTCCATTCAGCCAATCTGTTTACTCCATACAACCGTTCCATAGTTGTAAATTCCATCTTCGTGCCTTGACTTTATCATGGTTAGTGCTCAGTATGCTGCAAAACCACCATTCTCCTTCTTTAAATCTTATTCATATTTCCAATGCAATTCAGTCATCACCTCTTCACTAAACATATGAATGTTGTTCAGTCGCTAAGTTGTGTCTGAATCTTTGCAACCCATAGACTGTAGCATGCTAGGCTTCTCTGTCCTTCACCATCTCTTGGAGTTTGCTCAAATTCATGTCCATTGAGTCTCTGATGCCTTCCAACCATCTCATCCTCTGTCATCCCTTTCTGCCTTCAGTCTTTCCCAACATCAAGGTATTTTCCAATGAGTATGAATGAACATATGAATGAATATTTAGGAAATAAGACTTGGGTATCACTTCTGACAATGTAGATGTATTTTTGAGTGGGTATTATTTTCTTTTTTTTGAAATTACATGTGTCTTACAATTAATTACTATGTAAGCAGAGGTCCCTGAAAGTGTATCTTGGGGATATTGTGGATTTGGTTTCAGACTACCACAACAAAGCAGATATCCTAATAAAGAGAGTCACACAATTATCTTGGTTTTCCAGTTCATATAAAAGTTATGTTTACACTATAGTGCAGTCTATTAAATATGCAATAATTTTGTCTAAAAAATGTACATACCTTCATTACAAATGCTTTATTGCTAAAAAAAAAAAAAAGACTATACATCATCTGAGCCTTCAGCAAGGGATGTTCTTTTTGTTGGTATAGTTCTTCCCTTGATACTGTGTGGTGGTTGCTGAAGGGTTAAGTGGTTGAGGCAGTTTCTTAGATAGTAGTGAAGTTTGCTGCATCAATTATCTCTTCCTTTCACATTTTTTTTTCTATATCACACATGCTATTTAGTAGCATTTTACATACAATAGGACATCTTTCAAAGTTGGAGTCAATCCTCTCAAACCCTGCTGCTGCTTTATCAACTAACTTTATGTAATACTTTAAATCCTTTGTTGTCAAAATGTTAACAGTCTTAACAGCACCTTCACTGGGAGCAGATTCCATCTTAAGAAACCACTTTTTTTACTTATCTATAAGAAGCAACCCCTCATCCGGTTAAGGTTTACCACGAGATTGCAAAAATTTGAGTTGTATCATCAGACTTCATTTCTAATTTTAGTCCTCTTACTATTTCCATGTCTGCAGTTTTTTCCTTTACTAAGTCTTGAATCACTCAGTCATTCAAATTCTTCCAACTAACTCCTGTTAATGTTGATATTTTTACCACTTTCCGTAAATCGTAAATGTTCTTAATGGCAAATGCAATGGTGAATCCTTTCCAAAAGGTTTTTAATTGACTTTGCCTGCTTCTCTGGTTGCTTAGATGGTAAAGAATCTGCCTGCAATGCACAAGAGACCCAGGTTTGAACCCAGGTTGAGAAGATCTCCTAAAGAAGGCAATGGCTACCCACTCCAGTATTCTTGCCTGGAGAATTCCATGGACAGAGGAGCTTGGTGGGGCTACAGTCCATGGGGTCGCAAAGAGTCAGACATGATGGAGTGACTACTTCACTTTCTTTTCACATGTTATCATAGGAATCACTATTGATGGCAGCTAGATCCATTTGAAATATATTTATTAAATAATAAGATTTGAAAGTCAAAACTGACTCCTTGATCTATGGGCTGCAGAATGGATATTATGTTAGCAAGCATTAAAACATCATTAATCTCATAGTACAGCTTCATCAGAGTTCTTGCGTGACCAAGTACATGTCAATATTTGGTAATATTCTGAAAGGAAACTTTTTTTTTTTCCTAAGCAGTGGATCTCAACAGTGGGCTTGAAATATTCAGCAAACCACATTGTTAACAGATGACACATTATCCAGGCATTATATAGCATAGTTCTTAAGGGCCTTAAGGTTTTTGGAATGGTAAGTGAGTATTAGGTTCAATTTAAAATCACCAAGTATATTAGCCTCTACCAAGGGAATCAGCCTGTCCTTGAAACTTTGAATATAGCCATTGACTTCTCCTCTTTAGCTATGAAAGTCCTAGATGACATCTTCTTTCAAAAGAAGGCAGTTCTTTCTACACTGAAAATCTGTTGTTTAGTATATTACCTTCATTAATCATCATAGGTAGATCTACTGGATAACTTGCTACAGCTTCTGTATTATCACTTGCTACTTTACCTTGCAGTTTTATGTTATGGAAATAGCTTCTTTATATTTACCAGCCTCGGTTAGCTTCAGACTTCATCTGGCGCTTTCTCAGCTCTCTCAGCCTTCATGAAATTGAAGAGAATTAGGCCTGACTCTGAATTAGGCTTTGGCTTAAGGAAATGTTGATCTCTAACCAGACCACTAGAAGTTTCTCCATATCAGCATTAAAACAGCTTAGCTTCTTATCATTTGTGTGCTCACTGGAATAACACTTTTAAATTCCTTCAAGAGTTTTTTCCTTTGATATATGACGTGGCTAGTGCAAGAGGCCTGGCTTTCAGTCTGTCTCAACTTTTGACATGCCTTTCTCAATAAGTTTAATCATTTCCAGTTTTTAAATTAAAGTGAGAGTCATGTGACTTGTCCTTTCACTTGAACACTATGGCAATAACCCGTGGTAGAGGTACAGATTGGCCTAATTGCATTATTATTGTGTCTCAGGAAATAGAGAGACCCGAGGAGAGGGAAAGAAATAAGGGAACAATCAGAACACATACAACATTTATCAGTTAAGTTTGCCGTCTTATATGGGGATGATTTGTGGTGCCCTCAAACAATTACAATAGTAATATCAAGGTCAGTTCAGTTCAGTTGCTCAGTCATGTCTGACTTTCTGACCAGATGGACTGCAGCACACCAGGCTTCCCTGTCCATTACCAACTCCCGGAGCTTGCTCAAACTCATGTCCCTTGAGTCGGTGATGCCATCCAACCATCTCATCCTCTGTCATCCCCTTCTCCTCCTGCCTTCAATTTTTCCTATCATCAGGGTCTTTTCCAAGAGTCAGAAGCAACAGTTAGAACTGTTGCTTCAGGTGGCCAAAGAATTGAAGCTTGAACTTCAGCATCAGTCCTTCCAATAAATATTCAGGATTGATTTCCTTTAGGATTGACTAGTTGGATCTCCTTGCAGTCCAAGGGACTCTCAAGAGTCTTTTCCAACACCACAATTCAAAAGCATCAATTCTTCAGCATTCAGCTTTCTTTATGGTCCAACTCTCACATCCATACATGACTACTGGAAAAACCATAGCTTTGACTGGACAGACCTTTGTTAGCCAAGTAATTACTCTGGTTTTTAATATGCTGTCTAGGTTGACCATAGCTTTTCTTCCAAGGAGCAAGCATCTTTTAATTTCATGGCTGTAGTCACCATCTGCAGTGATCTTGGAGCACCCCCAAATAAAATCTCTCATGGTTCCCATTGTTTTCTCATCTATTTGCCGTGAAGTGATGGGACTGGTTGCCATGATCTTAGTTTTCTGAAAGTTGAGTTTTAAGGCAGCTTGTAAACTCTCCTCTTTCACTTTCACCAAGAGGCCCTTTAGTTCTTCACTTTCTGCCATAGGGTGGTATCATATGCGTATCTCAGGTTATTGATATTTCTCCAGGCAATCTTTATTCCAGCTTGTGCTTCATCCAGCCCGGCATTTTGCATGTTGTACTCTGCATGTAAGTTAAACAAACAGGGTGACAACATACAGCCTTGATGTAATCCTTTTGAAGTTTGGAACCAATCTATTGTTCCAGCTCTAGTTCTAACTATTGCTTCTTGACCTGCATACAAATTTCAAGAGGCAGGTCAGCTGGTCTGGTATTCCCATCTCTTTAAGAATGTTCCAGAGTTTGTTGTGATCCACACAGTCAAAGGCTTTGGTGTAGTCAATAAGGCAGAAGTAGATGTTTTTCTGGAACTCCCTTGCTTTTCCAGTGATCCAGTGGATGTTGGCAATTTGATCTCTGGTTCCTCTGCCTTTTCTAAATCCAGCTTGAACATCTGGAAGTTCATGGTTCATGTACTGTTGAAGCCTGGCTTGGAGAATTTTTGAACATTACTTTGCTAGCATGTGTGATGAGTGAAATTGTGCAGTAGGTTGAATGTTCTTTGGAATCACCTATCTTTGGGACTGGAATGAAACTGAACTTTCTAGTCCTGTGGCCACTGCTGAGTTTTCCAAATTTGCTGGTGTATTTAGTGCAGCATTTTCACAGCATCATCTTTTAGGATTTGAAATAACTCAACTGGAATTGCATCACCTCCATTAGCTTTTTTCATAGAGATGCTTTGTAAGGCCCACTTGACTTCGCATCCCAGGATGTCTGGCTCTAGGTGAATGATCACACCATTGTTGTTATCTAGGTCATGAAGATCTTTTTTGTACAGTTCTTCTGTGTATTCTTGCTACCTCTTCTTAATATTTTCTTCTTCAGTTAGGTCCATACCATTCTGCCCTTTATTGTTCCATCTTTGCATGACATATTCCTTTGGTATCTCTAATATTCTTGAAGAGATCTCTATTTTTTCCCATTCTATTGCTTTCATCTATTTCTTTGCATTGAGCACTGAAGAGGACTTTCTTATCTCTCTCTGCTGTTCTTTGGAACTCTGCATTCAAATGGGTATATCTTTTCTTTTCTCTTTTGTCTTTAGCTTATCAAAAGATCACTAATTACAGATTACCAAACAGATATAATTTTAATAATGAAGAAGTTCAAACTAGTGTGAAAATTTCAGGACCAAATGCTTTGAAATGTGGTGCTGATAAATTTGCTAGAAGCAGGAATGCCACAAACCTTCAATTTGTAAAAAAAAAAAAAAAAAAAAAGATGAAAAAAACATAATATCTGAAAAATGAAGTAAAGCAAATTGCCATAAAATGAAGTATGCCTCTCTTTTATGCTTATTATATTTGAAATCCCTGAACTGAATGACTTTAAGCATTCAAAAGGATGGGTTCAAGATTGTTTGATGCCAAATTTAAATGTTAAGTTCACAAATCTAAGAATAATATCCATGTGACCAAAATCAATAATTTAAAATGTGCTTTATTATTTTTACATTTGTTTTCTCTTAGGACCTACAACATACAATCCTGTTTTTAAGAAATCCTGCTTCATACCCTCATTTGTTAAAGCATCAAAGCGTTTTAAAGATTCCAAAGAGATTACTCCTGGTCCAGCGACATATGAGGTTTGTCAATAATATTTCTCTTTAAATAATAACATAAGAATGAAAAAATTTCCAGAACATCACTGGAAATGTCTTCATTAAAGTCCTTTCCGTATGATCTATTCTTATTACTAACCAAAACCTTTAGCTGATAATGACTTCGTAAAAAATATATTCTGACATTTCTTAAAGATTTAAGAATTATTTAATAACTCATATATAAATAGCCTCAACAGCATTAATGCATATATATATATAATTTTATATCTCTGCAACTTTAAATATTTACTTGTCTACGTACACAAATTGAAATTTCCAAATATTTGTTGAAATTAAGAATTTATTAAAGAGCATGGAAGAAATCCCTGCAGATCTGGAAGAACAGGTTTGATCTTTTATTTTCTTTTAATAAATGCAGATGGTTTAGATTCATAATAAATAAATGTCTCATTCTGTTGTGGGTCTTCTGATTGTACGGAGGAGGCTGAAATAAACTGCTGGGTTTTAGAAATTGTGTTCACTATAGGCTTTAATATCTGTTTTGGATGAAAAGGTCTTCCCATTGGCTTATAGCAGTTAATTTAAGAGTGCAAACCATAGTGAATGTTCTTATCTGAGATAGTTAATGACAAATTTATCTGTATTGAATGTATGTTTTTCTACTTACTTAAAATGTCATAATCCAAATAGTTTTTCAGCATTCTGTCAAAAGCATAATCATAATATAATAGCAAAAAAGGAAGAAAATCAAGTAAGTTATGAAAGACTTGTTATTTTTACCCATTGGCTATTGATTTTCCCAGAAGATCACTGTTAATGTCTATTGATAAGCAAATACTTTGGTAAGATTTACTTCAGAAAGGTAAAATATGCCAAATAGAGCCTTCATAGTAGTTCAGAATGTGAAAGTAAAAGAATGATACATTATATATTTAATGTTTTAGAGCCTTGCCTGTGTAATATAAGGCAAGACTTGCAAATTAGAAACTTAAAATTGTAAAGATTTGGCAAAGTTTATGACATATTTACTCTTGATTGTTGGGTATGAGGAAGGGTCTTTAAGCAAGTATTGATCAGTAAACTATTAGTCTTAATGAAGTAGGTTAGGTATTATAGATGTTCACAGTTTGATAATATTAAATCATATTAAATCCTTAGTTGCTTGTGTCCACACTCCTTTTTAAAAGTGATTTTAATGATGTCCACAAAATACAAATGCCAGTAAATCTGATGCTACCTTTTTCGTTTTGTGATACACTTGTCAGAGAAGATGTACCAATTAGTCTTCCTTGTATTTAAAGATGCTTTTCCTTTCACTGAGATTTAATAATTTTTATTTATACATCAATCATTTGTTGTGAAAAATTATTTTCCACATCAGAAGAAAACATTTATGGATTTAACAATGAGGTATAATTAAGGTAATGCCTGAAATTTCAAACTAATATATCCATACATTATATAGTCTATGTAATACTACAGTGCTTGGTAACTTTTCTATTGAAAACTACCTGTATTTTTTTTGTGTGTGTCTTCACAACACCATTTGTTTCCTTATAATTTGCTCCGAGTTTTTAGTTTGATGCTTCTCTTTTCCTTTATCATGTTTAATAAATTTAAATGGATGATCTAAAAACATATTTGCCTTAAATATTTTACTTTTTTTAATAGAAAAAGATGATTCTAGAAATTTATAACACTTTTGAGATTGCAATATGAGATTCTCTTTGGAAAATACTTAAATGTATATAATGTCTGCCATCGAGATGGTTAGAGGTTTCTTTAGTATTTCATGTCCACTTTGGATCCCAATTGTTGGATGTTCCTTTTCTTTACATCCTTACCAACCTATATTATTCTTGTCTTTTTGATGATAGCTACCAGTTGTGAGGTGATATCTCACAACTCATGGTTGCTTCCATGTCTTGGCTATTGTAAGTAGTGCCACAGTGAATGCTGAAGTGCATGTATCTTGTTGAATTATGGTTTTATCCAGATATATCCCCAGGAATGGGATTGGTGGGTCATGTGGTAGCTCTATTTTTAGTTTAAAAAACTAAAGAACCCCCATACTGTTCTCTATAATGACTGTACCAATTTACATTCCTATCAACAATGTGTGTGGGGGGGTGTTTCTATTGTCTCCACACCCTCTCCAGCATTTATTGTTTGTAGACTTTTTGATGATGGTTATTCTAACCATGTGAAGTGACACCTCATTGTAGTTTTGATTTGCATTTGTCTAAGTAGTTATGTTCAGCGTCTTTTTCATGGGCTTTTTGGCCACCTATATGTCTTCTTTGGAGAAATGTCTATTTAGATCTGCTCATTTTTTGATTCCTTTTTTTCCTTCTGTTAATCTGCATGAGCTATTTGTATATTTTGGAGATTAATTCCTTGTTGGTATCATCGTTTCCAAATATTTTCTCCCATTTTGAGGGTTGTCTTTTTTTTTTTATAGTTTCCTTTGATGTGTAAAAGTTTAATTAACAGCTTTTAATTAAAAGCTGTTTGTTTATTTTTGTTTTTATTTTCATTATTCTAGAAAGTGGATCCCAAAAGATATTGCTGTGATTTATGTCAAAGAGTGTTCAGCCTATGTTTTCCTCTAAGAGTTTTATACCATCTGATCTTAAATTTAGTTTTTTAATTCATTTTGAGTTTATTTTTGTGTATGGTATTTGAGAATTTTCTAATTTCACTCTTTTACATGATGCTGTCCAATTTTTCCAGAATCACTTATTGAAGAGACTGTCTTTTCTCCATTGTATATTCTTGCCTCCTTTGTTGTAGATTAATTGACCATAGGTACATGGATTTATTTTTTGGCTTTCTATCCTGTTCCATTGATCTGTAAGTTTGTCTCTGTGCCAGTACCATGCTGTTCTGATTACTGTAGCTTTATAGTATAATCTTAAGTCGTGAAGCCCGATTCCTTAAGCTCCTTCTTTTTTCCTCAAGATTGCTTTGACTATTTGGGGTCTTTTGTGTCTCCATACAAATTTTAAGAATGCAAAAAGTGCCATTAGTTACTTGATAAGGATTAACTTGAATCTGTAGATCACCTTGGATGATAGTATAGTTATTTTGACAATATTTATTCTTCCAATCCAGATACATAGTATAGCTATATGTCATCTTTGATTTCTCTCATCAGCATCTTATAGTTTTGAGAGTACAGGTCTTTTGCCTACTTAGGTACATTTATCCCTAGGTATTTTATTCTTTTTGAAGCAATAATAAGTGGGATTATTTCCTTAATTTCTCTTTCTAATCTTTCATTGTTAGTGTACAGAAATGCAAGAGATTTCTGTGTATTGATATTGTATCCTACAACTTTATCAAATTCATTAATGAGCTCCACTAGTTTCTGGTAGCATCTTCAGGATTTTCTGTGTATAGTATCATGTCATCTGCAAACAGTGACAGTTTTTGCTTTTTCTTTTACAGTTTTGATTCCTTTTATTACTTTTTCTCCTCAATTGCTGTGAGTAGGACTTTCAAAACTATGGTGAATAAAAATGGTGAGAGTGGACATCTTTATCTTGTTTCTATTCTTAGAGGAAATGTTTTCAGCTTTTTACCTTTGAGTATGATGCTATCTGTGAGTTTGTCATGTATGGCCTTTATTATGTTAAGGTATCTTCCCTCTCTGCCTACTTTCTAGAGAGGGTTTTTTTTTTTTTTTTTCCTGTAAATTGATGTTGAATTTTGTCAAAGTCTTTTTCTGCATCTGTTACGATGACCACAAGGTTTTATTCTTCAATTTTTTTAATGTGAAGAATTGATGCTTTTGAACTATGGTGTTGAAGAAGACTCTTGAGAGTCCCTTGGACTGCAAGGAGATCCAACCAGTCAATCCTAAAGGAAATTAGTTCTGAATATTCATTGGAAGGACTGATGCTGAAGTTGAAGCTCCAATACTTTGGCCCCTGATGTGAAGAACTGACTCATTGGAAAAGACCCTGATGCTGGGAAAGATTGAAGGCAGGAGGAGAAGTGGACAACAGAGAAGGGGATGGCATCACCGACTCGATGGACATGAGTTTGAGTAAGCTCAACTTACTCAAGTTGGTAATGGACAGGGAAACCTGGCGTGCTGCAGTCCATAGGGTCAAAAAGAGTCGGACATGACTGAGCGACTGAACTGAACTGATCAAAGGGATTGATATTGTGGATACTGAAGAATCTTTGCATCCCTGGGATAAATCCCACTTGATTATGGTGTATGATCTTTGTAATGTATTGTTGCATTCAGTTCGCTAGTATTTTGTTGACAGATGTTGATTTGCATTTCTGCAGAAGCTTTTTAGTTGGATGTAGTCCCACTTCTTTATTTTTGTTTATACATTTGATGTCATATCCAAAAATATCATTGCCAAGACCAATATCAGGAAACTTTTCCCTATGTTCCTTCTAGAAGTTTTATGGTTTCAGGTGTTCAAGTTAAGTCTTTAATCCATTTTGAGTTAATTACTATGAGTAGTATAAATAAGGGTTCCAGTGTACTTCCAGTTTTCCAAGCATCACTGATAAGAGGATAACATCTTTTCCCATTGTGTATTCCTGATATCCTTTTCAAAGATTAGTTGACGGTATAATGAAACAGGTCATTCTGGGCTCTCAAGTTTTTCCATTGCTTATGTGTCTTTTTTTAATGCCAATTTTGACTACTTTAGCTTTGTGACAGAGTTTGAAATCAGGTGTGAGGTTTCTAGCTGTTGTTCTTTCTTAGGAATACTTTGGCTACTCAGGATCTTATATGATTCCATACAAATTTTAGGATTATTTTGTCTGTTTCAGTGAAAATGCCTTTGAAATTTTGATAGAGATTATATGAAATCAATGGATGACTGCGTATTGTAGAGTGCATATTTTATTATTATTGATTTTTTAAATTCTTGGACATATGATATCTTACCATTTGTGTCTACTTCAAATTCTTTCATCAGTGTCTTATAATTTTCAGTGTACAGATATTTTTTGTCTTGGTTACCTTTATTCCTAAGTGTTTTCTAATGTTTTATGCTACTGTAAATGGGGCTGTTTCCTTTGTGTTTTAGATAGTTTGTGTTAGTGCATAGAAACATAATTGACTTTTATATGTTCAGTTTTCATTCTGCAACTTTTTTGAATTCATTTATTTATTATTTTATTGTATTTCCATTGATGTTTTTGTGGCATCTTTAGAATTTTCTGTAGATTTATTTCATCTACAAACAGAAATAATTTTACTTCTTTCTTTACAATTTGGTTGGCTGTTATTATCATTAAGCTCCCTGATGGCTCAGATGGTAAAGCATCTGCCTGCAATGTGGGAGACCTGGGTTCAATCCCTGGGTTGGGAAGATCCCCTGGAGAAGGAAATGGCAATGCACTCCAGTATGCTTGCCTGGAAAATTCCATGGACAGAGGAGCCTGGTGGGCTACAGTCCATGGAGTCACAAAGAATCGGACATGACTTTTTCCAAATTGTTCTGGCTAAAACTTCCAGGGTATGTTAAATAGGGGTGGTTAATGTAGTCATCATTGCCTTTTCCTGATCTTAGCCAGAAAGTTTTTAACTTTTTACTGTTGAATATAATGTTTAGATGTAAGTTAGTCTTCAGTGGCCTTTATTATGTCAAGGTATTGTACACTTATTCTATAACCAAGTTGTTAAGATTTTTTTTTCTAATGAAAAAAATGTTGAATTTTGTCAGATACTTCTTTTGCATTGAGATGATCATATGATTTTTATTTTTTATTGTTTTAATGTGGTACATCACTTTTATTGGTATGTTTATGTTGAACCACTTTATTCTCAGGGATGAATCCCATTTGCTAATGGTGTATGATCCTTTTAAGGTACTGTTGAATTTGGTTTGCTAGCTTTGATATTTTGTTGAGGTATTGTGCAAGTATAATCATCAGGGATATTAGCCTGTAGCTTTTTCTTTTTGTAGCATTATCTAAGTTTATTTTCAGAATAATGCTGGCCTCATAAAATGAGTTTAGGAGTCTTCTCTCCTCTTCAATATTTTGGGAGAGTTTGAGAAGGATTGGCATTAGTCATTTAAATGTTTGGTAGAATTCACTAGTGAAACAATCTGGTCCTATTCTTTTGTTTTCTGGGAGATTTGTAATTACTGCTTCAATCTCCTCAGTCATTAAGTTTTTGCTGTTGTTGTTTGTTTTGTTTTTCTAGGCTACGCTGGGTCTTCGTTGCTCCATGTGGGCTTTCTCTAGTTGCAGTGAGCAAGGGCTCCCTTAGTTGCAGTGCACAGCTTCTTACTGCGATGGCTTCTCTTGTGGAGCACAGGCTCTAGGCACGTGGGCTTAGTTGCTCTGTGGCATGTGGAATCTTCCTGGATCAGGGCTTAAAACCATGTCCCCTGTATTGGCAGGCAGATTCTTATCCACTGTTCCACCAGGAAAAGTTCAGTGATTAAATTTTTTCAGATTTTCTATTTCTTTATGATTCAGTCTTGGTAGGTTATATATTTCTAGGAATTTATCCTTTTTTTCCCCTTAGACTATTCAGTGTGGAAATGTACAATTGTTCATATTAGTCTCTTATGATCCTTTTTATTCCTGTGGTATGAGTTGTAATATCTCCTCTTTCATTTATAATTTCATTTGTTTGAATCTTCTCTCTTTTTTCCTTTGTCTAGCTAAACTTTGGTCAATTTTCTTTATCTTCTCAGAATACCAGATCTTTATTTTGTTAATCTTTTCTGTTGTTTTCTTGGTTTCTATTCCATTTCTGCTCCAAAACTTGTTACCGCTTTTCTTTTACTGACTTTGGTCTTAGTTTGTTCTTCTTTTTCTAAGATGTATAGTAGATTTATTTATGACGTTTCTTTTTCTCTTATGTGGCATTTCTTCCTATAAACAGTTTTCTCTACATCTCCTAAGTTTTGGTATGTTGTTTTGCCATTTTTTATTTGTTTGTTCCAAGATAAATACATATTTTTGGCTACAGCGTGTGACTTGTGGGATCTTAGTTCCAGAACCAGGTATCAGACCATGACCTCTGCTGTCAAAGTGTAGAGTCCTAACAACTGGACTGCCAAGGAGTTCCCTTAAGATATTTTTTGACTTCCCTTTTGATTTTTTTTTGACCCATTGTTGTTTAGGAGTATGTTGTTCAATTTCCAGATACTTGTGAATTCATCAGTTTTATCCCATTGATTTCTGATTTCATAGAATATGAAAATATCAGAAAGGGTATTTTGTATGATTTCAGTCTTCTTAACACTTGCAAAGGCTTCTTTTGTGACCTAACATAATTTCTCCCATAGACTGTCCCATGTGCCCTTGAGAAGAATATGTTCTGCTTAGATGGAGTGTTCTTTGTATGTCTGCCGAGTTCACTTGTCTAAGATGTATTTTGTTTCTTCGTTAATTTTGTATGCATTTTATGAAAGTATGGTATTGAAATCCCCAACTATATTTGGATTGCTATCTATTTCTCTTTTCAAATATAATAATTTTTTCTTAATACATTGAGGAGCTCTGATTTTGGGTGTATATATATTTACAATTGTTATATCCTTTGGGTGAATTGACCCCTTTACCATTATGTAATGACCTCTTTTTGTCTCTTTTTACATCTTTCGACTTAGGGTCCATTTTATCTCATATAAATATAGCTAATCCTGTTGTCTTTTGGTTTCTATTTCCATGGAATATCTTTTTCCATACCTTCACTTTGAGCCAAGTGTTCTTAAAGCTGAAATGAGTCTTTCATAGAAAACACATATTTGGGTCTTTTTATTTTTTTTAATCCATCTAATCCAATCTATGCCTTTAGATTAGATAATTTACTAATTCCATCATATTGTTTCCTGGCTATATTGTAGTTTCCTTATTTCTTTTTCCTTCTTTTGCTTTAGAACAGTGCTTGGCATATAGCATAACTCAATAAATGTTCAGTATTTGAATGGATTTTAACTTTTTTTCCATGCCATGTTTCTAGTTAGATATTTTATAAGCTTAATTTTTATCTTTAGTATCATCTACAACATTTTTAGTTCTACTCATGCTTTTCTTTAAGATATTATTTTTTTTGAAGAGCAGTTTAGATTTGCAACAAAATTGTGAGGGAAATACAGCTATTTCCCATGTACTCCCTACCTATTGGTCTTTTTTTTTTTTTTTTTTTTAACCAAGGATGAACCTATATTGACACATTGTAACCACCCAATGCCCATAGTTTACTTTAGGATTCATTCTAAGTGTTGTATGTGCTATGGGTTTTGACAAATATATAATGATACATACCATCATTATAATATCATACAAAGTATTTCTACTGCCTTAAAAATTTCCTGTTTTCTGTTTATCTCCTTATCCATTGACAACCACTGATAATTTTATGATCGTTGTTTTTCCTTTTCCAAAATATCTTATATTCAGTATGTAGCCTTTTTAGGTTGGCTTCTTTCACTTAGTAGCATGCATTTAAAGTTATATATTTGAATCACCCAAGTCCAAGAAACCCAGAGAGTCCCAAACAGGATAAACCCAAGGCGAAACACCCCAAGACACATATTAATCAAATTAACAAAGATCAAACACAAAGAACAAATATTAAAAGCAGCAAGGGAAAAACAACAAATAACACACAAGGGAATTCCTATAAGGATAACAACTGATCTTTCAATAGAAACTCTTCAAGCCAGGAGGGAATGGCAAGACGTAAAGTGATGAAAGAAAATAACCTACAGCCCAGATTACTGTACCCAGCAAGGATCTCATTCAAATATGAAGGAGAAATCAAAAGCTTTTCAGACAAGCAAAAGCTGAGAGAATTCAGCACCACCAAACCAGCTCTCCAACAAATACTAAAGGATATTCTCTAGACAGGAAACACAAAAACAGTGTATAAACTCGAACCCAAAACAATAAAGTAAATGGCAACGGGATCATACTTATCAGTAATTACCTTAAACGTAAATGGGTTGAATGCCCCAACCAAAAGACAAAGACTGGCTGAATGGATACAAAAACAAGACCCCTACATATGTTGTCTACAAGAGACCCACCTCAAAACAGGGGACACATACAGACTGAAAGTGAAGGGGTGGAAAAAGATTTTCCATGCAAATAGGGACCAAAAGAAAGCAGGAGTAGCAATACTTATATCAGATAAAATAGACTTTAAAACAAAGGCCGTGAAAGAGACAAAGATGGTCACTACATAATGATCAAAGGATCAATCCAAGAAGAAGATATAACAATTATAAATATATATGCACCCAACATGGGAGCGCCGCAATATGTAAGACAAATGCTAACTAGTATGAAAGGAGAAATTAACAATAACAAAATAATAGTGGGAGACTTTAATACCCCACTCACACCTATGGATAGATCAACTAAACAGAAAATTAACAAGGAAACACAAATATTAAATGATACAATAGACCAGTTAGACCTAATTGATATCTATAGGACATTTCATCCCAAAACAATGAATTTCACCTTTTCTCAAGCACACATGGAACCTTCTCCAGGATAGATCACATCCTGGGCCATAAATCTAGCCTTGGTAAATTCAAAAATAGAAATCATTCCAAGCATCTTTTCTGACCACAATGCAGTAAGATTAGATCTCAATTACAGGAGAAAAACTATTAAAATTAAAACATATGGAGGCTGAACAACACACTGCTGAATAACCAACAAATCACAGAAGAAATCAAAAAAGAAATCAAAATTTGCATAGAAACAAATGAAAATGAAAACACAACAACCCAAAACCTGTGGGACACTTTAAAAGCAGTCCTAAGGGGAAAGTTCATAGCAATACAGGTATACCTCAAGAAACAAGAAAAAAGTCAAATAAATAACCTAACTCTACACCTAAAGCAACTAGAAAAGGAAGAAATGAAGAACCCCAGGGTTAGTAGAAGGAAATAGTAACAATAACCCTGTGTACGAGACAGCAAAAGAGACACTGATGTATAGAACAGTCTTATGGACTCTGTGGGAGAGGGAGAGGGTGGGAAGATTTGGGAGAATGGCATTGAAACGTGTAAAATATCATGTATGAAACGAGATGCCAATCCAGGTTCGATGCACGATACTGGATGCTTGGGGCTAGTGCACTGGGACGACCCAGAGGGATGGTATGGGGAGGGAGGAGGGAGGAGGGTTCAGGATGGGGAACACATGTATACCTGTGGTGGATTCATTTCGATATTTGGCAAAACTAATACAATTATGTAAAGTTTAAAAATAAAATAAAATAAAAAAAAAGAAATCTTAAAAATTAGGGCAGAAATAAATGCAAAAGAAACAAAAGAGACCATAGCAAAAATCATCAAAGCCAAAAGCTGGTTCTTTGAAAGGATAAATAAAATTGACAAACCATTAGCCAGACTCACCAAGAAACAAAGGGAGAAAAATCAAATCAATAAAATTAGAAATGAAAGTGGAGAGATCACAACAGACAACACAGAAATACAAAGGATCATAAGAGACTACTATCAACAATTATATGCCAATAAAATGGACAACGTGGAAGAAATGGACAAATTCTTAGAAAAGTACAACTTTCCAAAACTGGACCAGGAAGAAATAGAAAATCTTAACAGACCCATCACAAGCACGGAAATTGAAACTGTAATCAAAAATCTTCCAGCAAACAAAAGCCTAGGTCCAGACGGCTTCACAGCTGAATTCTACCAAAAATTTAGAGAAGGGCTAACACCTATCCTGCTCAAACTCTTCCAGAAAATTGCAGAGGAAGGTAAACTTCCAAACTCATTCTATGAGGCCCCCATCACCCTAATACCAAAACCTGACAAAGATGCCACAAAAAAAGAAAACTA
Source organism: Bos indicus x Bos taurus (assembly GCF_003369695.1). Classification (NCBI taxonomy): domain Eukaryota; kingdom Metazoa; phylum Chordata; class Mammalia; order Artiodactyla; family Bovidae; genus Bos; species Bos indicus x Bos taurus. The sequence continues at coordinate 17,682 of NW_020867106.1, forward strand.
CAGGCCAATATCACTGATGAACATAGATGCAAAAATCCTTAACAAAATTCTAGCAATCAGAATCCAACAACACATTAAAAAGATCATACACCATGACCAAGTGGGCTTTATCCTAGGGATGCAAGGATTCTTCAATATCTGCAAATCAATCAATGTAATACACCACATTAACAAATTGAAAAATAAAAACCATATGATTATCTCAATCTATGCAGAGAAAGCCTTTGACAAAATCCAACATCCATTTATGATAAGAACTCTCCAGAAAGCAGAAATAGAAGGAACATACCTCAACATAATAAAAGCTATATATGACAAACCCACAGCAAACATTATCCTCAGTGGTGAAAAATTGAAAGCATTTCCTCTAAAGTCAGGAACAAGACAAGGGTGCCCACTTTCACCATTACTATTCAACATAGTTTTGGCCACAGCAATCAGAGCAGAAAAAGAAATAAAAGGAATCCAAATTGGAAAAGAAGAAGTAAAACTCTCACTATTTGCAGATGACATGATCCTCTACATAGAAAACCCTAAAGTCTCCACCAGAAAATTACTAGAACTAATCAATGATTATAGTAAAGTTGCAGGATATAAAATCAACACACAGAAATCCCTTGCATTCCTATACACTAATAAGAAAACAGAAAGAGAAATTAAGGAAACAATTCCATTCACCACTGCAACAGAAAGAATAAAATACTTAGGAATATATCTACCTAAAGAAACTAAAGACCTATATATAGAAAACTATAAAACACTGGTGAAATCAAAGAGGACACTAATAGATGGAGAAATATACCATGTTCATGGATTGGAAGAATCAATATAGTGAAAATGAGTATACTACCCAAAGCAATCTATAGATTCAATGCAATCCCTATCAAGCTACCAAAGTTATTCTTCACAGAGCTAGAACAAATAATTTCACAATTTGTATGGAAATACAAAAAACCTCGAATAGCCAAAGCTATCTTGAGAAAGAAGAATGGAATTGGAGGAATCAACCTACCTGACTTCAGGCTCTATTACAAAGCCACAGTTATCAAGACAGTATGGTACTGGCACAAAGACAGACATATAGATCAATGGAACAAAATAGAAAGCCCAGAGATTAATCCACGCACATATGGACACCTTATCTTTGACAAAGGAGGCAAGAATATACAATGGATTAAAGACAATCTCTTTAACAAGTGGTGCTGGGAAAAACTGGTCAACCACTTGTAAAAGAATGAAACTAGAACACTTTCTAACACCATACACAAAAATAAACTCAAAATGGATTAAAGATCAAAATGTAAGACCAGAAACTATAAAACTCCTAGAGGAGAACATAGGCAAAACCCTCTCCAACATACATCACAGCAGGCTCTTCTATGACCCACCTCCCAGAATATTGGAAATAAAAGCAAAAATAAATAAATGGGACCTAAGTAAAGTTAAAAGCTTCTGTACAACAAAGGAAACTATTAGCAAGGTGAAAAGACAGCCTTCAGAATGGGAGAAAATAATACCAAATGAAGCAACTGACAAACAACTAATCTCAAAAATATACAAGCAACTCCTACAGCTCAACTCCAGAAAAATAAACGACCCAATCAAAAAATGGGCCAAAGAACTAAATAGACATTTCTCCAAAGAAGACATACAGATGGCTAACAAACACATGAAAAGATGCTCAACATCACTCATTATCAGAGAAATTCAAATCAAAACCACTATACGGAACCATTTCACGCCAGTCAGAATGGCTGCGATTCAAAAGTCTACAAGCAATAAATGCTGGAGAGGGTGTGGAGAAAAGGGAACCCTCTTACACTGTTGGTGGGAATGCAAACTAGTACAGCCACTCTGGAGAACAGTGTGGAGATTCCTTAAAAATCTGGAAATAGAACTGCCCTATGATCCAGCAAGCCCACTGCTGGGCATACACACTGAGGAAACCAGAAGGGAAAGAGACACGTGTACCCCAGTGTTCATCGCAGCACTGTTTATAATAGCCAGGACATGGAAGCAACCTAGATGTCCATCAGCAGATGAATGGATAAGAAAGCAGTGGTACATATACACAATGGAGTATTACTCAGCCATTAAAAAGAATACATTTGAATCAGTTCTAATGAGATGGATGAAACTGGAACCTATTATACAGAGTGAAGTAAGCCAGAAAGAAAAACACCAATATAGTATACTGATGCATATATATGGAATTTAGAAAGATGGTAACAATAACCCTGTATACGAGACAGCAAAAGAGACGCTGATGTGTAGATCAGTCTTATGGACTCTGTGGGAGAGGGAGAGGGTAGGGAGATTTGGGAGAATGGCATTGAAACATGTATAATATCATGTATGAAACGAGTTGCCAGTCCAGTTTCGATGCACGATGCTGGATGCTTGGGGCTGGTGCACTGGGATGACCCAGAGGGATGGTATGGGGAGGGAGGAGGGAGGAGGGTTCAGGATGGGGAACACAGGTATACCTGTGGCAGATTCATTTCGATATTTGGCAAAACTAATACAATATTGTAAAGTTTAAAAATGAAATAAAATTAAAAAAAATAAAAAATAAATGTAAGAATAAAAAAATAAAGATATATTTGATTTTTATATTTTAGCTGTATTTAATTTTTTAACGTAGTGAAACAAAGACAGTTGTCTGGATTTTGAAGCATTATCTGCTTCAATGGGGTGGTTTCATATTCTATGCTTAGTAAATTGCAATTTTTATACAATTACATTAGAGAAATATTTCCACTGCTTAAAGTTAAAATGAAAAATTTAAAGTAAAGCCACAGTTATAGAGAAAAGGTAGGTGCATTGGTCTAAGAGAAAACTTACCGACTTTAATCATTAATAGCTGAGATATAAGGATAAAAAGTTACTAAACTATAGTACCAAAAATAGTACCCATAAGTCTTTATTGCTGTACTTGCCAAATAGGTGGATCCATAAATTAGTTATTACTAGTAGTATTTCATGGCTATATTCATTTATTTCTTGTTTATAAAAATGAATCCAGTCTGCCCCAGGCTCTGAGGATCTAAAAATGACTCAAATATGTAGCCATCAAGAATGGAGAAAAAAATATAGATATTTTAATTATAATAAAGTAATTATTATCTTGGAATAGGTGAAAGGTATCTGGATATAAGCTAATCAGATGGAACTAGGAAATCTTCCGAAAGCATTTTATGTGAAATATGAGATTAGTGGGAGTTTTCTATTTGTATAAGCTAAGGGATCCTATTGTAGGCAAAATAAATTATATATACAAATTCAAACAAACACTGAAGAATAAAAAATATCCTTGGCAAGTCTTTATTATCACTGTTTTAAATATAGATGGCATGACATTACACATGTAGAGAATGCTAGATAACAAAGTATATTAAGCAATATTCATCTTTTGTATTATTCCCCTTATTATAGGTAGACACTTGTGATTTCTGAGTAGAAGTACTATTATATATTAATAGAAATAAAGCAAAATCCACTTTTCACTTTTTAATGTTTTACATTTATTTTTTCTTGATATATTGATAATAACTAATGATAAAGGTTGATTTAAATTATGTCATTTTTGGACAAATGTTCTTAAGTTTATTTTCAAATACCCATATGATTTCTGTATAAAATATTTTATTATAGCTCTCAGTCAGTCAGTCAATTCAGTCACTTGGTCATGTCCGACTTTTGTGACCCAATGGACAGCAGCACTCCAGACTTCCCTATCCATCACTAACTCCCAGAGCTTCCTCAAACCCATGTCCATTGAGTCAGTGATGCCATTCAACCATCTCATCCTCTGTTGTCTCCTTCCCCTACTGCATTCAATCTTCCCAGCATTAGGGTCTTTTCCAAGGAGTCAGTTCTTTGCATCAGATGTCCTAAGTATTGGAGTTTCAGCTTCAGCATCAGTCCTTCCAATAATATTCAGGACTGACTTCTTTTAGGATTGACTAGTTTTATTTACCTGTAATCCAAGGGACTCGCAAGAGTCTTCTCCAACACCACAGTTCAAAAACATCAATTCTTCAGCACTCAGCTTTCTTTATGGTCCAACTCTCACATCCATACATGACTACTGGAAAAACCTTTGACTGGACAGACCTTTATTGGCAAACTAATGTCTCTGCTTTTTAATATGCTGTCTAGGTTGGCCATAGCTTTTCTTCCAAGGAGCAAGAGTCTTTTAACTTCATGGCTGGATTCACCATCTGCAGAGATTTTGGAGTTCAAGAAAATAAAGTCTGTCACTGTTTCCATTGTTTCCCAATCTATTTGCCATGAAGGGATAGGACCCAATGCCATGATCTTAGCTTTTGAATGTTGAGTTTTATGCCGATTTTTCCACTTTCCTCTTTCACTTTCATCAAGTGGCTCTTTAATTCCTCTTTGCTTTCTGCCATAAGTGTGGTGTCATCTGCATATTTGAGGTCATTGATATTTCTCCTGGCAAACTTGATTCTAGCTTGTGCTTCATCCAGTCCATCATTTCACATGATGTACTCTGCATATAAGTTAAATAAACAGGGTGACATTATGCAGCCTTGACATACTCCTTTTCAAATTTGGAACCAGTCTGTTGTTCTATGTCCAGTTCTAACTATTGCTTCTTGGCCTGCATATAAATTTCTTAGGAGGCAGTTAAGGTGGTCTCATATTCCACCTCTTTAAAAATTTTCCACAGTTTGTTGTGATCCACACAGTCAAAGGCTTTGGTGTAGTCAGTAAAGCAGAAGTAGATGTTTCTCTGAAACTCTTGCTTTTTCAGTTGCTCTTGCTTTTTCAAATTGCCAATGGATGTTGGCAATTTGATCTCTGGTTCCTCTGCCTTTTCTAAATCCAGCTTGAACATCTGGAAGTTCATGGTTCACGTACTGTTGAAGCCTGACTTGGAGAAATTTGAGCATTACTTTACTAGTGTGTGAGATGAGTGAAATTTTGCAGTAGTTTGAGGATTCTTTAGCATTGCCTTTCTTTGGGATTGAAATGAAAACTGACCTTTTCCAGTCCTGTGGCCACTGCTGAGTTTTCCAAATTTGCTGGCATAGTGAGTGCAACACTTTCACAGCATCATCTTTTAGGATTTTAAATATCTCAACTGGAATTCCATCACACCCACTATCTTTGTTCGTAGTGATGCTTCCTAAGGCCCACTTGACTTTGCATTCCAGGATGTCTGCCTCTAGGTGAGTGATCATACCATCGTGATTATCTGGGTCATGAAGATCTTTTTTGTATAGTTCTTCTGTGTATTCTTGCTACCTCTTCTTAATATCTTTTGCTTCTGTTAGGTCCATACCATTTCTGTCTTTTATTGTGCCTATCTTTGCATGAAATGTTCCCTTGGTATCTCTAATTTTCTTGAAGAGATCTCTAGTCTTTCCCATTCTGTTGTTTTCCTCTATTTCTTTGCATTGATCTCTGAGGAAGGCTTTCTTTTTTCCCCTTGGTATTCTTTGGAACTCTGCATTCAAATGGTATATCTTTCCTTTTCTCCTTTGACTTTAGCCTCTCTCTTTTCTCAGCTATTTGTAAGGCCTTCTCAGACAATCATTCTGACTTTTTGCATTCCTTTTTCTTGGGGATAGTCTTGATTGTTGCCCCCAGTACAGTGTTATGAACCTCCATCCATAGTTCTTCAGGCACTCTGTCTATCAGATCTAATCCCTGAATCTATTTCTCACTTCCACTGTATAATCATAAGGGATTTGATTTAGGTCATACCTGAATGGTCTAGTTGTTTTCCCTACTTTCTTAAATTTAAGTCTGAATTTTGCAATAAGGAGTTGATGATCTGAGCCACACTCAGCTCCCGGTGATTTTTTTTGCTGGCTATATAGAGCTTCTCCATCTTCGACTACAAAGACTATAATCAATTTGATTTTGGTATTGACCGTCTGGTGATGTCCATGTGTGGAGTCGTCTCTTGTGTTGTTGGAAGAGGGTGTTTTCTATGATCAGTGTATTCTCTTGGCAACACCATTTTAGCTTTTGCCATGCTTCATTTTTACTCCAAGGCCAAAGTTGCTTCTTACTCCTGGTATCTTGTGACTTCCTACTTTTGTATTCCAGTTCGTTATGATGAAAAGCACATCTTTGTGTGTGTGTGTGTGTTATAGCTATAAAATATATTTATTTTAAAATGTGACTTAAACTCCTGTTTTTAAAAACCCAGCTTTATGCCATAGTTTTAAAGTTTGTGGAATTAAGTATATCATAGCCTTTGAAAATGTGATTTAAACTTTGGTTTTAGAAATCAGTTTTGCACTTCATTTGTAAAGGTCATAGCACAGTATTTAAAACCCCAAAATGAAAAAGGTAACTGTCATTTGCCATTCTCCAAAAAAGGTCTTTGGTTCTCCATGGACTACAGTCTTAGTTTAATTTTCCCTTTTCATTTCTGTTTACAGAACTTTTAATATTCCTCTGAACTTCCTAAGTTAACTAAGTTATGGGAGACTAGTTAGGATCTGTTCCAGAAAATCTATTTTCAGCCTACTGAATTCAGCTTTGACTTGCCTATCAGAGGTATCAATTCAGTTCAGTTGCTCAGTCGTGTCTGACTCTTTGTGATCCCATGAGCTGCAGCACGCCAGGCCTCCCTGTCCATCATCAATTGCTGGAGTCCACCCAAACCATGTCCATTGAGTAGGGGATGCCATCCAACTATCTTATCCTCTGTTGTCCCCTTCTCTTCCTGCCCCCAATCTTCCCAGCATCAGGATCTTTTCAAATGAGTCAGCTCTTTGCATCACGTGGCCAAAGTATCGGAGTTTCAGCTTCAACATCAGTCCTTCCAATGAACACCCAGGACTGATCTTCTTTAGGATGGACTGGTTGGATCTCCTTGCAGTCCAAGGGACTCTCAAGAGTCTTTTCCAACACCACCGTTCAAAGCCATCAATTCTTTGATGCTCAACTTTCTTTATAGTCCAACTCTCACATCCATACATGACCACTGGAAAAACCATAGCCTTGACTAGACGGACCTTTGTTGGCAAAGTAATGTCTCTGCTACGGACCTTTGTTGGCAAAGTAATGTCTCTGCTTTTGAATATGCTATCTAGGTTGGTCATAACTGTCCTTCCAAGGAGTAAGCGTCTTTTAATTTCATGGCTGCAGTCACCATCTGCAGTGATTTTGGAGCCCAGAAAAATAAAGTCAGCCACTGTTTCCACTGTTTCCCCATCTATTTGCCATGAAGTGATGGAACCGGATGCCATGATATTAGTTTTCTGAATGTTGAGCTGTAAGTCAACTATACCTATGCTAATTGCCATAAATGGAGACCTCTTTCCTATATATGTTTTCTTGATTTAATGCAGAATTTATTTATGGAATTGTCTAAAATATTCTTAAAACTGAAAATTATACATTATATTTTGCATAAACAGTGGAGTACTGTAGTCACAAAGGTGGGTTAAGTATATGATTTTTGCAATGGCACCGAGTGATGATTTGAATGTAACAACATCAAAAATGAGGAAAGTATAAAGGAACCAGGTCCATATCTATTTAACCTATTTTTATTTGAATCAGTGTCATTTTAATGTGTTACATTGAAATATATTCTTTTCTGTGTGTTTCAGTTTGCTAAAGTCTTTTAAGCTGTCATTGATTTTATTACCAAAAAGTGCTTATGCCTAAGGTATAATTTAAGAATCTGTGGAGGTAGAAAAAAAATCTTACCCAAATGATAATGATGTGCTTTCCTAGTATCTTGTTCTAATTATAATGTAGAAATTTCATTATTTGTTGAAGGTGATATTTAAACTTTAACTTCTTGATAAATAACCATGTTTATAACCAATGAAATGATACTTTTTAAGCAGTTCAGCAATTCTTGGGGGCTTATCTCTGGTTATCATAACAATTCATATTTTCATTTACATATTCTCCTAAAATGCAGACTTTTTTTTTTTAACCATGCCATAGCATCTTGTATATATAATTGAGGTTTTGGATTAGAATCATTGTTAGAGGAGAATCAAAGTAGTAAGAGAAATAGGCTTTTCTTTGAATTCTCAACAGTAAAATCATTAGAAATATCAACTATTTTCTTCTCCAAGAAAGTCATAGACTAGTTTTGTGTCCTTTGTGACAGTTAATATAATTATTTACTGACAAGTATCGAAACGTATATCCTGTGGCCCTGTCTTTCTCATGATGCTACCTTGTCCCAAGGATGATGCTCCTCAAGGTTCTGTATGTTCTTTCCTTAGCCTCTACTACACCAATTACTGACTGGATATTGGCGCTTAGTGCCGTAATGTTTCATTTTCACCGATTCTGACATTGATGTTGACCTAGTCATTCCTAGAGCCATTGATATTCACCTGTTCATGTTCACGTTCAATAGTTCTCTTAAAGAACAGGAGGTATAACTACAAAATAATATATCTTTTCACCCAAAGATTTTCAGAGTCCCAAATTTTGTTATTTGCCTTGATCTTTCTTTTTCTTCCTTAGCATCTTTCTTTGTTCTAGAAGTTGGAAGATAGAAATATTAATGGATCTTATAAATTAATAGCCACTTGAATAAAGTAATGCCACCTATGTTCAAAGTTGCTTAAAAAAGCTAGGGTACCCTAAACACTCTCTTCCTTCAGAGTGAGCTCTCAGCTCACCATATATTTTATGGAGAGAGCTATTAAATTATTTCCTCAATATTGGTTAAGAATGTTGGACCTCGTATATCCATATCAGTTTGTACAGTGATTATACATCAGGAATAGTCCTTGATTTTTATGTAAAGAGGACCACCAATGAACTACTCGTGGTGGTCTTAGACTAGTCCTGACTTGCCCAGATTCATATTTTCCCCCTAAAGACTGAAATAGACCACCTTCTGGCTACCTCCTGTATCAACGGTCTTAAAATCTTGTAAGATAGTCTATTTTGTCTCCTGGAAAACACTGGTTTTCTCATAATTGACTCTTATGAAGTAGCTTGAACTTAATAAGCATGAATCTGAAATATATGTCATTTTGAGTAGCGCTGTCAATAAAATGTAAAAAAAAATTATAATTTACTTGGGAAAAAGGTGATAATAGTATTCACCCTGTAAAAGTAGTGTTTCTTTTATATTCCTGTTTATTGGAAGTTATATTTAAAAAGTGCTGGCTTAGAAAAACTTCTGTTGCTTTAGTAACTGCTTTATTATTTTAAACATCCTTGAGGTGTAAAATTAGTTTTAAGCACCCATTTTAAGACAAAAGAAAGATTGGAAAACTTTAATGGGTATTATTTTATGAAAAATAGGTAAAATTATGGAGGGAGAAGATATACATGGTTTTAGCATTTTCTCTTTTATGTAATTTTAAGGTGTCAAAGTTGACAATCTGAATTATTTTAACTTATTTTAATGAAAACTGAAGAATTCCCAAGTGAGACTCCTCCTGAGAGACTTGTGTCTTAAATGGGATTACATGGTTAAAACTAAATACAGTTTTTAAAGGTTATTTTCTTTAATATTATGAGTTCTAAACATCTCTACATTTAAGTTCTACTATCATGTAATGTCTGTCAGTCTCAAAAAGGAAAGAGGCCTTCTTAAACTTTTCTAGCAAATACACTGTTTAATATTCATATAAACTATCTACTTCCCTATTTGAAAGTTACTAATTATTTTTGTATATAAAATAGCAAGTGTCGCAACCACCATCAATTATTGCAATATTTTCCCCTTGCAAGAATAAAACATTTACACTTGAAAGAGAAGAGAGAGAGAAGAGAGAGAAGTAAATCTCCTTGTACTTTTCACATATAAATGACAGTTTTAAACAGTATCTTTTTCTATGTATGATATATAACGCTTTGTATTTGATCAAAATATTTCTCAGTTTCTTGATAAGGAAGATGGGGATGTAACTTCTTACAAATACAAAGAGTTCATGTCATTTATTTTATATCCTCAGATGCTTTTCTCTTAATCTTGTATTATTTCCTTTTGGTGGCCAAAATGTGACTAAAAAAGTAAAACTAAAATCAGACAGCATATTTAGATGCATTTAAAAGCTGTTTATTTAGCTTCTTTTTGAGTAAGTGTACTGTTTAGTTCTAGAAGAATAAGCAGTCTAGCTTAAAATTATATTTTATTTCTGTAGTAGAAAATAGATGTGTTGCTAAAATTGTATATTTATATGTATCTTTCTGATCTCTGTTCTGAGTGAAAGATGTTTGATTAGACTTCCTGGTGTAATAAATAGTTAATAATTATTTGCTGAATTAATAGATGTGCTCCCAGCTTATCCTGCAATATTAAATTTTTATTTTCTTCACTGTTCTATGACTTTTACTACCTTCATTTTTGTGTATGTGTGTTTTAATTTATTTACTTTAATTGGAGGCTAAATACAATATTGGGGTGGTTTTTTCCATACATTAACACGAATCAGCCATGTGTATACATGAGTCCCCCATCCAGAACCCCCCTCTCTCTTCCCTCCCCATCCCATCCCTCTGGGTTGTCCCAGTGCACCGGCTTTGAGTGCCCTGTTTCATGCACCAAACTTGGACCGGTCATCTATTTCCCATATGCTACCTTCATTTCTGTATATTCAGTAATTTGAGCTGAGTCCTGAGAGATCAGAGACATAGGTGCCCTGTGTTTTTGTTTTTTTTTTTTAAATTCAAGTTGAGTTAATATACAATATTATATTAGTGACTGGTGTACAATCTAGTGATTCAACATTTTTAAAGGTAATACCCCATTTTAAGTTTTTATAAAATATTGGCTGTATTCCCTGTGATGTGCAGTATATCCTTGTAGCGTATTTTATGTATAACGGTTGTGCCTCTTAATCCCTGACTCCTATATTGTCTCTCCTCATTTCCATCTTCCCTCTGGACATCACTAGTGTGTTCTCTTTTATCTGTGAGTCTGTCTTTTTTGTTTTATTATCCAGTTTGTTGTGTTTTTGAGAGTCCATATATAAGTGGTATCATACAGTATTTGTCTTTGTCTGACTTACTTCACTTAGTCCAACCCATGTTGTAAATGGCAAAATTTCATTCTTTTTTATGGTTGAATAGTACTAGTTCATTGTGTGTGTATGTAAGTGTGTGGCCTGTATTTTTAAATAATCTGATACCTATTAGGCATAAATAAGATCTTATATTATCTTATTAAAAATTGTAGAATCATTGTCATTTCAATGACCCTGAATTATTTTGCTTTATTAGAAATCTAGCGGTTTTCTATCTGTAGATTTATTTTCTTGATGTTCACTTGCCTAATTGAACTTAATTGTGTTTAAGATCTCTAAATATTTATAATTCCAACTATATTTTGTATAATCTACTTGATAATTTGGTGCAAATAGCAGATAAGGAAGCAGACTTTCAAAATTTTTTTTTTCTAATTTTAATTTTATTTTTAAACTTTACATAATTGTATTAGTTTTTGCCAAATATCAAAATGAATCCGCCACAGGTATACATGTGTTCCCCATCCTGAACCCTCCTCCCTCCTCCCTCCCCATACCATCCCTCTGGGTCGTCCCAGTGCACTAGCCCCAAGCATCCAGTATCGTGCATCGAACCTGGACTGGCAACTCGTTTCTTACATGATATTTTACATGTTTCAATGCTATTCTCCCAAATCTTCCCACCCTCTCCCTCTCCCACAGAGTCCATAAGACTGTTCTATACATCAGTGTCTCTTTTGCTGTCTTGTACACCGGGTTATTGTTACCATCTTTCTAAATTCTATATTTTGTATAATCTACTTGATAATTTGGTGCAAATAGCAGATAAGGAAGCAGACTTTCAAAATTTTTATTGTCATAATTTGGCTAAACTAACTTTAGTTAGTATATATTAAGTATTTTCTTCAGTTGAGATTTAAATGAATATTTGCTCATATTGCTCGCTAATATTTGTATAAAGGTTACTGGTTAAACATAGATGTAGCAGGTTGCTAACCTGAACAACTTAATGTGTATGTATATATCATGTGAAGATTGCTTTTAGATCATAAATGTGGACTTGAAGGGTACCAGAGCATTACCTAATTTATTTCTTAATATGCTCTCTAATTTTATTCTTTCATTGATCATCTATAGCATGCAAAGAATTAAGCTACATATTTTGAAGGATCCAAGCACAGATTAGCCTCTAAGGTGTTCACAATTTGATTGGGAGATAAAAGAAAAGACAAGTGTATTATTAACAAGATAGTGGTTTAGTACAGAGTAATTTCAGAACATACACCAATTTGTTTCTTTGCATGCAATATACCTGTTATAGTAAGTTCCCTTTTTAATTCTGACCTTGTCACTGCTAATTTTGTAAGAAACAGATCGATCCTCAAATCTCTCTCCCACTCTATACAGGCTGGTAGAAGGAAAGACTGGGAATCTTAAAATTTTATTCATATACTTTAATTTTTCTCTTTATTCTGGGCTTATATTAGAAAACATATTAAAATGTTAAATATATAATTTGAGAAAAATGGAAATTTCCACTTGGAAAATTAGGCATATAAAATAAATTTAGAGAAAAAGTAAATACCCATTTATAAACCTAAGTACAGTGCATTTACCATTCTGATATATTTCATCTAATGGGGTAAAAAATATTCTCAGCTAACTAGAAAATTGTTATTTTAAAAATAATCAAGAAAATAAAGCTATTATTTGTCAATCAGTGAATTTAATATACAAATTAAAAGGGGGAATAGTCATGTACTAAAAAAAAGAAAAAAGAGAGTGGGTAGGATAGATGGATAAATATTCACTGAACCTGGAGACTACTAGCCTTCTTCTCTCAGCTTATTTTGAGAAGGTTAGCATCTAAGATTCTAATCTCCAACAGGAAAATAAAAGAGGCTTCTCTGAGGAACAAAACAATCCAAACAAAAAAGCAAAAACACAAGCAATGTGTAAGGGTACTGACTTCAAAGTTCTGCTAATGAAATGTCTGAACCATCATCTTGGACACAAGATTAGGTTGACAAGTCCCAACTATGCCCAGAGAACTTCTAGTCAACTTTTAATGGCCTAAGTAGAGGGACAGAAATGAATGGACAAGAGATCAATGACATATGAGTCCTTCGTCTTTGATAAGATAAAGGCAGGAAAGAAAAGAAAAATCTTTGAGGACACACAGATCTTTCAAGGAGAAGAAAATTTTAAATAACCCAATATTAACGGTTTTGAGACAACATACTGCCCAAAACATGAGAGCAGTTAGTGAACTTGTATTTTGTAAGGAGTGCTTTTGAGGACTGAGTGCTGTTACCTAAAATAAATAATGTGCTTTTTCTTTAGTTCTTTCTCCCAAACAGTCCTCACTTTTTGACCTCTTCTCCAATTCAGGTTAGAGCATATAAAATTACCAATTTTGTAGGTCAACAATGGTTAAATATTGGCGATTTCATATGGCTTGACCTAGTATTCTTCTTCCTGTGTATACTGTACACTCTATCAGCCAGACCATTCACCTTGCCTTTTAAAAAAATAAATTATACTTTTTAGAACAGGTGTAGGTTTATAGAAAAACTGTGCTGAAAGTCCTGAGTTCCTGTATACTCTCCCCTGACATACACAGTTTTTTGCCAATATTAATATCTTACATATGTGTACATTTATTATAACTGACAAACCAATATTAATATGTTATTATTACTTAAAGTTCACAGTTCACATCATTTTCATTTTTTTATATTGTACAATTCTATGGTTTTTCCAAAATAAGTAACTCTACAGAATAATTTCACTGCCTTTACAAAGCCCTCTGCTCCATGTATTCATTCTTCCCTCTTTGAGCTCCTGGCAATCATTGATCTTTTTACTGTGCATGTAGTTCTGCCTTTTCAACAATGTCATATAGTTTGAGTTACACAGTATGTAGCTTTTCACACCGACTTCTTTCACCTTATAACATGCATGTGAGATTCCTCCACTTCTTTACATGGCCTGATAGCTTATTTCTTTTTGTTGCTAAATAATATTTCATCTTTACTATATGAATGTAATATAGTTTATCCATCACCACAGAAAGACATCTTGGTTACATCTTTTGACTCTTTTGGCTAATATGAATCAAGTTGCTGTAAACATTTGTGTATTAGTTTTTCTGTAGATAAAAGTTTTCAGCTCTTTTGGATAAATAGATGTGAGATTTCTGGATCATAAGAAATAAGACAAGAATATATTTACTTTTGAGTAAATATATTTAGAAGTCAAGCCTGACTTCTCAAGTGGCTTTACCATTCTTCATTTCCATTAGCAATGAATAAATGTCTATTGCTACACATTCTCACCAGCATTTGGTAGATTTTAGTCATACTAACAGGTATGTCATGGTATCTCATTTTAATTTGCAATTCCCTAGAATTGATGCTTTTGAACTGTGGTGTTGGAGAAGACTCCTGAGAGTCCCTTGGACTACAAGGAGATCCAGTCAGTCTATTCTGAAGGAGATCAGCCCTGGGATTTCTTTGGAAGGAATGATGCTAAAGCTGAAACTCCAGTACTTTGGCCACCTCATGCGAAGAGTTGACTCATTGGAAAAGACTCTGATGCTAGGAGGGATTGGGGGCAGGAGGAGGAGGGGATGACAGAGGATGAGATGGCTGGATGGCATCACATTATTCGATACATGTTTTACAAATATTTTCTGTCACATCTTTTCATCCTCCTAACAGTATTATCATACAGTAGATATTTTTAGTTTTTAAATGGATTGTGCTATTGATATTATATCTAAAATCATTGCCAAATGCAAGTTTGCCTAGATTTTCTAGAGGTTATATAGTTTTGGTGTTTAACATTGATGTCTATGTTCCATTTTTAATTAGTTTTTGTAAAAGGTATAAAGGCAGAGGAACCAGAGATCAAATTGCCAACATCGGCTGGTTCATGGAAAAAGCAAGAGAGTTCCAGAAAAATATCTATTTCTGCTTTATTGAGTATGCCAAAGCCTTTGACTGTGTGGATCACAATAAACTGTGGAAAATTCTGAGAGAGATGGGTGTACCAAACCACCTGATCTGCCTCTTAAAAATCTGTATGCAGGTCAGGAAGCAACAGTTAGAACTGGACATGGAACAACAGACTGGTTCCAAATAGGAAAAGGAGTACGTCAAGGCTGTATATTGTCACCCTGCTTTTTTAACTTATATGCAGAGTACATCATGAGAAACGCTGGACTGGAAGAAGCACAAGCTGGAATCAAGATTGCCAGGAGAAATATCAATCACCTCAGATATGCAGATGACAGCACCCTTATGGCAGAAAGTGAAGAGGAACTCAAAAGCCTCTTGATGAAAGTGAAAGAAGAGAGTGAAAAAGTTGGCTTAAAGCTCAACATTCAGAAAACGAAGATCATGGCATCTGGTCCCATCACTTCATGGGAAATAGATGGGGAAACAGTGGAAACAGTGTCAGACTTTCTTTTTGGGGGCTCCAAAATCACTGCAGATGGTGACTGCAGCCATGAAATTAAAAGATGCTTACTCCTTGGAAGGAAAGTTATGACCAACCTAGACAGCATATTGAAAAGCAGAGACATTACTTTGCCAACAAAGGTCCGTCTAGTCAAGGCTATGGTTTTTCCTGTGGTCATGTATGGATGTGAGAGTTGGACTGTGAAGAAGCCTGAGCGCTGAAGAATTGATGCTTTTGAACTGTGGTGTTAAAGAAGACTTTTGAGAGTCCCTTGGACTGCAAGGAGATCCAACCAGTTCATTCTGAAGGAGCTCAGCCCTGGGATTTCTTTGGAAGGAATGATGCTAAAGCTGAAACTCCAGTATTTTGGCCACCTCATGCGACGAGTTGACTCATTGGAAAAGACTCTGATGCTGGGAGGGATTGGGGGCAGGAGGAAAAGGGACGACAGAGGATGAGATGGCTGGATGGCATCACTGACTCGATGGATGTGAGTCTGAGTGAACTCCGGGAGTTGGTGATGGACAGGAAGGCCTGGCGTGCTTCGATTCATGGGGTTGCAAAGAGTCGGACACGACTGAGCAACTGAACTGAACTGATAAAGTCTGTCTAGATTAAATTTTTTGAATATGAATGTCTATTTGTTTCAGAGTCATTTGTTGAAAAGAATATTTTTTCTCCACCTAATTACCTTTCCTCCTTTGCCAAAGATAATTAAACTACGCTTGTATGGAAGCATTTTCAGCCTATTCTGTTCCACTGATCTATTTATTCTTTTGCCAATATCACATTGTCTTCATGACTAGCATTAGTCTTGATAACTATCATTAGTCTTGAAGCTGGGAGTGTTAGTCCTTCAACTTTGTTGTTCTTCAGTATTGTCTAGTTATTATAGAATAATAATATTCCATAATATTGTCATTTGCCTCTCTGTATAAACCTTAGGATCAGGTTTTCTATATCTACAAAATAGACTTCTAGGATTTTGATTGCAAATGCATTGAATCTATAGCCTTTTAGGTAAGAATTTTCATTTTACTAACATTGTCTTTGTTGTTGTTGTTCAGTCACTCAGTTGTGTCTGACTCTTTATGACCCCATGAACTGCAGCACACCAGGCTTTCCTGTCCTTCACTGTCTCCCAGAATTTGCTCAAACTCATGTCCATCGAGTTGATGATGCCACCCAGCTATCTTATCCTCTGTTACCCCATCTCCTTCTACTTTCAATCTTCCAAGCATCAGGGTCTTTTCCAATGAGTTAGCTCTTCCCAGCAGGTGGCCAAAGTATTGGAGCCTTAGTTTCAGCATTAGTCCTTGCAATGAATATTCAGGACTGATTTCCTTTAGGATGGACTGGTTGGATCTCCTTGCAGTCCAAGGGACTCTCAAGAGTCTTCTCCAACACCACAGTTTGAAAGCATCAATTCTTTGGCATTCAGCCTTCTTTATGGTCCAGCTGACATCCATACATGAATACTGGAAAAACCATAGTTTTGACTACATGGACCTTTGTGAGCAAAGTGCTGTCTCTGCTTTTTAAAACACTGTCTATGTTTGTCATCACTCCAGTGTTCTTGCCTGGAGAATCCCAGGGACAGGGGAGCTTGGTGGGCTGCCGTCTCTGGGGTCGCACAGAGTCGGACATGACTGAAGCGACTTAGCAGCAGCAGCAGCATGTTTGTCATAGCTTTTCTTCCAAGAAGCAAGTGTCTTTAATTTCATGCCTACAGTCACCATCTGCAGTGATTTTGGAGCCCAAGAAAATAAAGTCTGTCACTGTTTCCATTGTTTCCCCATCTGTTTGCCATGAAGTGAGGGGACTGGATGCCATTGTTTTTGTTTTTTGAATGTTGAGTTTTAAGCCAGCTTTTTCACTCTTCTCTTTCACTTTCTTCAAGAGGCTCTTCAGTTCCTCTTTGCTTTCTGGCTTTAGGGTGATGTCATCTGCATATCTGAGGCTATTGACATTTCTCTTGGCAGTCTTGATTCCAGCTTGTGCTTCAGCCTGGCATTTCACATGATGTCCTCTGCATATAAGTTAAATAAGCGACAATATACAGCCTTGAAGTACTCCTTTCCCAAATTGAGCCAGTCTGTTCTTCCATGTCTGGTTATTTTGCGTGTTGACGTGTATACAGCTTTCTTCAGGAGGCAGGTAAGGTCGTGTGGTTTTCCCATACCTTTAAGAATTTTCCACAGTTTATTGTGATCCACACAATATTAGCTTGGGATATTTCTCCATTTATTTATACCAACTTTAATTTCTTTCATCAGAATTTTGTAGTTTTCCTTATATAAATCTTGTATATATTTGTTAGAGTTATACCTAAGTATTTCACATTTTTGAATACTAATGCAAATAGCAGTGTCTTTGATTTCTAATTCCAATAATTTATTCCTTGTATATAGTTAAGCAACTGACTTTTCATATAAATTTTGTATCTTGTAGCCTTGCTATTAGTTGATTCTTTGAGATATTCTACATAGACAACTGTTTTATTTTCCTGAAAAGGGAATTTTGCTTCTTTTCAATCAATATTCCTTTACTTGGTTGTCTTTTTACAGTACAATATTAAATAAGTATGGTAAGCAGGAACAGCTGTCTCTTGTTCCTGATTATAGGGAAAAAGCATATAGTTTTTCACAGTATTAGATTTAGGGGGGGTTGTAGATGTTTATCTGGAGAAGGCAATGGCACCCCACTCCAGTACTCCTGCCTGAAAAATCCCATGGATGGAGGAGCCTGGAAGGCTGCAGTCCCTGGGGTCGCTGAGGGTTGGACACGACTGAGCGACTTCAGTTTCACTTTTCACTTTCATGCATTGGAGAAGGAACTTGCACTCCACTCCAGCGTTCTTGCCTGGAGAATCCCAGGGACGGGGGAGCCTGGTGGGCTGCAGTCCATGGGGTTGCTAAGAGTTGGACCCGACTGAAGCGACTTGGCAGCAGCAGTAGCAGTAGATGTTTATCAAGTTCAGAAGTTTCCTTTTTATTCCTAGTCTGCTGTGAGTTTTATCATCTGTGGACTTCCCTGGTGGCTCAGATGGTAAAGAATCTGCCTGCAGTGGAGGATATCCAGATTTAATCCCTGGGTCAGGAAGATCCCCTGGAGTAAAGGAATGGCTACCCACTCCAGTATTTTTTGTCTAGAGAATTCGGTAGACAGAGAAGCCTGGCAGACTTATAGTCCATGGGATTGCCAAGAGTCTGACATGACTGAAAGACTAACACTTTTTCACTTTTTATCATGAACAGTCTGGATTTTGTTAAATGCTTTTTCCACATCTGTTAATGTGACCTTATGATTTTTCTTCTGGTCAGATCTTATAAACATGTTAAAAACGGACATCCTTGCAATCACACTAGTGGTATTTACCAGACAGAATCTTTACCCTTGAAATGCTTTTATAACACTATGAACCTGATCTGTCAACAAGGCTGGTAATTATAAATAAGTCTAAAATTTATTAATTTATAAGGCACAGCTCTCTTGAAAATGTCACTTAATCTGTGTAATTATGAAAATATAAAATGGAACTCTTTAGTGACTGAATTGCTTCCTTCTGAGTAAGTATTGTTTGTTGTGTATGCATCATTTAGAAACCCACATGTTTGTCTGGGCCAGGACCAGTGACAGGGAAGGTGGACTGACATAAATATGCTGATAATCAGGCTGTTTGATGTACCTCAGGTCACAAATTTCTTTTCCTCTGACCCAGGAGTATCATTGTTCTTGCCAGCATCATGAAATAGTAACAAGCTAACTAATTAACTTGTGAGTAAAATAAAATCCCAATCCATTGCATTTCTACTGCCTCTGGTTGACTGGAGCTACTTAGTAGCTACCACTTAAAAAAATCATCTTCTCTCCAGTTTTCATAGTCCCCACCACTGTGGCTCATTTTCAGTTGCCTCTTTTTATAATTAAGTTTTTATTTTCTTTTTATAAAATTAATAGGCATTGTAGAATAGTGATTTGCTCTGAGGACTCAAACTATGACTCCTGTATTCAAGTTAAATTTCCCCACATAAACCTGTATGTCTGTAGGCAAGCTATTTAAGCTTTCTGTTCTTCAGTTTCCCCATCTGATAATAATGGTGGAGAAAATAGTAACGCTTTCTTTATGTAGTTTGAAGATTCACTGACTTAGTTACTAACTAAATTCTGCTAATTTAGTTCACCAGGTTAATATGCTTAAAGTACTTAGAATTGTACTGGCCAGCTAGTAAATGTTAGTTGTTATTATTACAAACCATGCCTGTATTAAAAATGAGAAAGTAAAGGGGGGGATATTTAGTTCAAATTTGAGAATAAGAAATTATTTGTGGAATTTTTCTGTGTGTTTATTCAAGTATATTTGTATTGGAGAATCAACTTAGTAATATTCCAGGTAATTATTGCAAGCTGGAAACATAAGATTAGATGGTCATCCTTGTAATAATAATTTTTGTAATTTTTAGTTTTATGGAAGTTTGCAATTAGAACTTTAACTTTGGGCAGAAACTTATAGTATCTGAAGGTTAGATATGATCTCAACAAGGATGGAAGATCTTATAGAACATTCTAAGCTTTCACAGTTCAGAGTACCTACAAATATTATCAGAACATCCATTAATAGTTAAATGATAAGAGGAATAGTAGCAATGCTCATTCACTTCAGATTTTAAAAACAGAAAAGGTAAATGTGATTTTATGTTTCTTCATGAATAAAAGGTTCTCAAGATGCTTTCCATCTGTCAGTTTATGATGATGATAGAGGTAGATTAATCATTAATTTTTTGAGGCTATAATATTGACTATCTTGGCCACATTCTTCTGTAAAATGACATATTTTTTGAAGTTTGAGCTCTTTTGGATGTCCAGTAGAGAGCTTACTATGATGTATATAACTTGTGAAATGTGATAAAATAAACTTTCTGCATTTAACCAATAGGAAAAAAAATAGGGATAACTAATAGGAAAGAGCCATAAATCCATAAAGTAGAGAAATGTCTGCTTATAATTTTAGGAATTGATCTTGAACATTTTCTATAATATTGTATAGCAAGTGTCTATTATTAGTGGCTATTTAGAAAAATACCATTTGACTCAAATGATTAATTCCATCATTGCTAAATTCTAATGAGACTATTAATGCCATCAAGTACAGACTGGTTCCAAATCAGGAAAGGAGTACGTCAAGGCTGTATATTGTCACCGTGCTTATTTTAACTTATATGCAGAGTACATCATGAGAAATTCTGGGCTGGATAAAGCACAAGCTGGAATCAAGATTGCTAGGAGAAATGTCAATAACCTCAGATAAACAGATGACACCACCTTGATGTCAGAAAGCAAAGAACTAAAGAGCCTCTTGATGAAAGTGAAAGAGGAGAGTGAAAGAGTTGGCTTAAAACTCAACAGTCAGAAAACTAGGATCATGGCATCCTGTCCCATCACTTCATGGCAAAGAGATGGGGAAACAGTGGAAACAGTGATAGACTTTATTTTTGGGGGCTCCAAAATCCTGCAAATGCTGACTGCAGCCATGAAATTAAAAGACACATGCTCCTTGGAAGAAAAGTTATGACCAACCTAGACAGCATATTAAAAAGCAGAGACATTGCCAACAAAGGTCTGTCTAGTTAAGGGCTATGGTTTTTCCAGTAGTCTTGTATGGATTTTGATTTGAGTGAAGTCGCTCAGTTGTGTCTGACTCTTTGCGACCTCATGGACCTACCAGGCTCCGCAGTCCATGGGATTTTCCTGGCAAGAATACTGGAGTGGGCTGCCATTTCCTTCTCCAGGGATCTTTGCAACCCAGGGATTGAACACGGGTCTCCTGCATTGCAGACAGATGCTTTACCATCTGAACCACTAGGGAAGCCCTGTATGGATTTGAGAGTTGGAATATAAAGAAAGCTGAGCACTGAAGAATTGATGCTTTTGAACTGTAGTGTTGGAGAAGACTCTTGGAGAGAGTCCCTTGGACAGCAAGGAGATCTAACCAGTCCATCCTAAAGGAAATAAGTCCTAAATATTCATTGGAAGGACTGTTGCTGAAGCTGAAACTCCACTACTTTGGGCACCTGATGCAAAGAACTGACTCATGTGAAAAGAGCCTGATGCTGGAAAGATTGAGGGCAGGAGGAGAAGGGGACAACAGAGGATGAGATGGTGGATGGCATCACCAACTCAATGGACATGAGTTTGAGTAAACTCTGGGAGTTGGTGATGGACAGGGAGGCCTGGTGTGCTGCAGTCCATGGGGTCTCAAAGAGTCAGACACGACTGAGCTACTGAACTGAACAACCAGCCCTGTCTACAAATGCTAAGTTGGTAATGGTGCTACAGATTTCTAGGTGATTCTATTGTTATATCACAAAAAAGTGAAACAAGGTTTTAAACAGAGCAAATATGTTAATAATGTTAGAGTACTCTATCACAGAAATCTTTTTTGAATCTCATATAGCCTGTTTCAACACCTATGTTAATTTTTTTTTTACTGAAGATGATAACTAGTAAAGATCTGGCTTCTGATTTGACTTTTTTTAAGTTATGCCTTTTCTAAATTGCTGAATTGCTTACAGAGTCGGTTCCAGTTCTGTAGAAACTGAGTTAAAAGATGTGTGCTATCGAATTCCATAAAAGTAGTGACTTTCAAAATTAAATCCTAAACTTAGAATGTCAGTTTATGAACATATTGAGAACCTAGTGACATTAGTCACACTTAAAATTAAAGAAAACAAAATTTACTGTATTCTGTTTTTCTTTGGAAGGATGTATTTCTTTGGAAGGGATTTCTTTGGAAGGATGATGCTAAAGCTGAAACTCCAGTACTTTGGTGGTGTTGGAGAAGACTTCTGAGAGTCCCTTGGACTGCAAGGAGATCCAACCAGTCCATTCTGAAGGAGATCAGCCCTGGGATTTCTTTGGAAGGAATGATGCTAAAGCTGAAACTCCAGTACTTTGGCCACCTCATGCAAAGAGTTGACTCATTGCTAAAGACTCTGATGCTGGGAGGGATTGGGGGCAGGAAGAGAAGGGGACGACAGAGGATGAGATGGCTGGATGGCATCATTGACTCAATGGACGTGAGTCTGAGTGAACTCCGGGAGTTGGTGATGGACAGGGAGGCCTGGCTTGCTGTGATTCATGGGGTGCAAGAGTCGGACGTGACTGAGCGACTGAACTGAACTGAACCTGGGTAAGCATTCTCAGTGTTTCTATTTGTTCCGCCTAACCACAGAAACTCAAGGCCATGAAGTCAGCAAACCAAGATTATCAAAAATGGAATATGTTGACTGGAACCAGAGGTCTTAAACAACCAGAGGACCGAAACAGACGGAGATAATATTATGAAATAACCAATCTCAACAAAACTATATGTGGCAATGGTCACGTAAAGCCCCTCAAACTTTTCTTTAAATACACCTGCTTTCTCTTAGAAGGCAGGACAATAATTCTTAAGGTGTTTGTCTACTACCCTCCTCATTGGCAAATCAATAAAATTCTCTTTCCTTTATTTTCAAACACTTGGCCTCCTCATTCTCATTCAGCATCACGGACATGGACAGTTTCCAGTAACAATTTCTTCTGCTAATATATAGTAAAGAAACTAAGGAAAGATCCACTTAAGAGGAATAGTTAACAACCAAACATTTTGAAAATTTATATGAATACAATAGAATTCAAAATTAAGTACTTACTAATAGATTACACAGGCTTCCCAGGTGGCTCAGTGGGTAAGATCCACCTTGCCAAGCAGTAGACATGGGTTCAATCCTTGGTCTGGAAAGATTCCCTGGGAAGGAGGAAATGGCAACCAACTCCAATATTCTTGGTTGGGAAATTCCATGAACAGAGAGAAGCCTGGTGGACTACAGTCCATGAAGTCACAAAAGAGTTGGACACCACTTAGGACT